>NC_135502.1:105947688-106220188 GCF_052857255.1 Amblyomma americanum | reverse complement strand
CTTCGTCACCCACCGACTTTTTTTCACCACCAAAACTAATGAAGCGTCACTCAGGGATACCCGCCTCTGGCACGAGTCAGTGTCGGCTAAGCCGCGCAGTCCCGCGGGAGCCAATTTCCTGAGCGGTATTCCAACTGATTCGTTGAGTGCCGCAGGCACGTATTTACGACGAGAACGGCTCTCTCAGATGTGATAGAAGTCCCCGGGGCTCCTGAAGTCATCTCTGGCAATGCTCTCTCTGGAGGCGCAAATTGGACTAGAAAACGCACTCGCACAAAAAGGAATGTCCAGACAGGTAAGGGAGCCGGCGCACGCATGAGCGGACTTTCATTAACAGATCGCCGCCGGATGCTTTCGAGCGAATTGGTTTCCTCTGGCGGCTTAGTCCCGAACAGAGTCCACTAGCGTCACGTGCCTGCTGCCGCTGAGTTGAAAACAAAGACAGACAGAAATTATCCGCTTAAATGGAGGCATAGCACAGTTGCTGCGGTGCCAAACGCTGCTCCTTCGCTTCCGCATCCGTCGTTCTCGGATGCGAGCGGGCGAAATTATTCCAGGTAAAGCCTTAATTTCGCGGGCTAGCCAGATGAGACGACTGAAAGGGGAACGCCGAACGTGCTGGACCCGGTCTATAAAAGAAAATGGCCCCGGGGAAGAGGACGCAAGAACGGTGGGGGCGGATGTAGGGAAACCTTTTCCGGCTCTCCCTTCGGGCTGCCCGCGTACTTGAAACCGTAAAAAAAGCAGCAGTGACAGAGACGCAACAAAGTCAAGAGACGGGGCTTCGCTTGTACTCTGCGGCGTTGTCTCTCTCTATCTCCACCGCGCACACGCCCTCCTACACATATGCGACCCTCCAGGGATTCCTCATATTGCGGTGGGTAGTAAATGCGGTCAGCAGGGCGCAGCGGAAATCTAATTACGGGGCAGGACTGCGCGCGTGCTGCGGCTTCTTCGGCGGCCGTCGCGTTTCCATAACTGCGTCGGAGCGCAGACCCTTTCTCCCTTTTCCTTTTCTCCCCGCGTGAGTGCCTTTCTGCGCGTGCCACTCCGTAGACGGGAGAGGATGGCGACGCGAAAGGCGGATGGCTTACATTTGAGCGCATTGTGTAAGTGTGCCAATGGTGTTTAGGGATAATTACGATGGGTTTAGTACTAATACTTATAGTAGTAGCGTTCTGCCCTAATGTTACCATACTTGCCTACGCGGTGTCACTGCTTCTAATGGACGTCCTCCACTCCTTCCTGTCCTGATGTGCACCGACTGAAAACTCCTTTCTTTCCAAGCTCTGTCTACACCAGTTCTCCTCCTCTTCTGCTTGATGACACATCCTTCATCCCGCCACATCACGTGACCAAAACAACGGAGCCTTCGGTGCTCTAGCTTCACTGCTCTTTTCGCCATTTACGCATGCCCTATCTATTGTCACTGGCGTACGTGATTCTTTCTGAACATTCCGCCTATCCCTCTAATCAATCACTTCCATCATCTTGACGTTCATTGTCTTCAAAGACGCGCTCTCCATTGGACACAATACGGCCGGTTTAGCAAGCTTATCTTATTAGTCATACGGGAGTCCTCTTGTCACATAACACTCCTGGACATGTAACTTCAGTTTTCGGCCACCGCGGTGGCTCAGTAGCAATGGTGCTCGGCTTCTGGCCCGAAAGACGCGGGTAAATCTGCAGATCTACTGAAAAATCACTTTCACCCTACAGGCAGGAGTAAAGGACGTGGACATCTCGCTACGGGAATTCTGCTGCACTCTTAACAAGGGAGTAATACGGGAGTAATGTGTAGCCTAGTGCACTTCATTTTTACTACTTTCTGTTTAAAGTGCGCAGTATGACAACGCCGGGTCCGATCCTGGCCGTTCAACGGCTCCGACCATCCGGGACATGCAATGTGAATGTCTCGCACGTCCACCTCATTCGCCCGATCCAGACCCGAGTGTCTTCAATGCGTTTGGACGTCTCAAGATAGCGACTGGAGACGAGCATTTCCGGAACGACGAAGGGGTGAAAACGGAGTTGCACGAGTGGCTGCTGTCGCAGCAAAAAGAATTGTTCTCACGATTTATCCACGCACACCCGAAGAGATGGAATACGTGCACTGAACACCAAGGGAACTGACTGTATTGAAAAGTGATGCATGTATAATTTTTCGTTTTCTATTACTATTTCTCAAGTAGGAACAAACAATTAGAACGGAGTTTTTGTAAAAAAATAAAAACAGAAAAGTTTTTCATGTTCAGCCTCTCTCGATTCCTATTCCAATAAAGAATCTACTTCAAATGTATAATTGCGGTCAGCTCTCTAGAAGCCGAGAAGATTTTGTTTAACCGATCGTCGGTGGCGGACCCTCGTCAGAAATGGATGTGCAGCGTCATCACACACACGCACGGATGAACGTCCGTGGGTGTCGAAGAATGTTTTTCCGCAGCGCTCGGTGCCACCACAGACATTTCTCGGTACACACACACTGCCAAGCACATGAAGCAAACCCGAAATGTATGCCGGCCCCGTCCACAAATACAATGACAGCCATCAAAGGCAGCCGAGACGAAATGGAAGCTCGATGAATGCATGGATGGATGTTAGGAGCGTCCCCTTTTGAAAGGGATTGTGGTATAGGTGTCATCATGTTCGGTATTTATTTATTGAAATTTCTCTAGCCAGTCTGTCAAATTAAACGGTATTATCTACAAATTCGGCATTTTTCTTTAAATAAAAGTTTTATTGACTTTTATGTATGACTGATTTTTAATCCTGAACTTGTATCCTTACGTTACCGCCTTGCTTGTGAGCCACCAATCTACCAATCGCTTTTTGCTAACCTCTACCACAGATTAATTTACATTACCTTTGTCATCTCTAAACCCTAGGCCCTCAGGGAGAGTGACTGCGCTGTATCGGCATGTGGATGGATACTGCCAAATTCTAGTAGAATTGGTTCCGTTGTTTCTACGCATTCTACGGTTTCTACGGCCGATCAACACCGTGAGGACAAGGAAGGTACTACATACGCTGTTGGGGGTTGTTTTTGAATTTATTGGGCATAAAAATAGAGTGACGCGTTTTGAAAGCACTGGACGGTGTTTTTTCATTTATTGTTTTTTTTGGCAAGTTGCGGCATTAGGAAAACTATCTTTCTCGTATAAAACAGCAAATATTGCCTCAGTACGCCTCTTCTAGGGCAAAATTTTATAACAATTTCATAGTGGGCTCACTATTTTGTATTAAGGTTTTTCGCGGTGAAAATCAGAAAATATTAATGACCAATGAACACAAAGAATGACATTCATGTTTTAAAAAGTTTAAATTTAAAAACAGACTGCACAGTCTCCGCTCTTGGCACTGCTAATAACACGGAGAAAAAGAAGTAATTAGAGGATTGTGCTTTATTACATAATGATGGTTCTTCTAAACAACCACGCTCGCTTTTATTTTGTGAATTGCATAACGCATACCAGATTAAATGAAGAGTGATAAAACTTAGCACCAATGGTCATGGTTCGCCCCTCAATTCACCCTGTAAGTTTGATCAAAATAGACTGAGTGGCTGGTAAGTTAGCACCTTTGGGCAATGTCCCCCTCTAAGCGTACAGTTACCGTTTGTATGCTTAACACGCTTACCGCATCTTGGGTCACATGTGGATCACGTCATTTATCCATAAAGTGAGTCCACGAATACCGGGCCGCATGATGAAGCCGTGGGTCAGATTTTGTGGCGAGGTCTAGGAAGGGGGTCTTCCCCAATACAATCTCTCCCACTGCTTAATTGTGTGAACCGGTATTGGTGACCGCACATCATGAATAAATGACGAGACCCACGTGTGACCCACGAAACAGTGAACGTGTGAAGTTCTCAATCTGCTATTCTTTCACTGAAGCAGTGCGACGTTGTTTGCGATGTCATTGGACAATCATATAGGGCACTCTAGATGGAAACCGATGTAGTTACCGTGAAACAAAAGCCTACTGAAACAACTGCTGCTTCCTTTCAGCTCCAGTGTGTTGACGTTTCAGTCAACAACACGGCACGTATAAAGTTTGAACACTGTCGAAGCTGTTCACTCCAAGCTAGCTGGTTTACGCTAATGATTCACTCCATTATAAACTGGTGCTACGCTTAAGATAGTGAGTAATTAAAAAAAACGAGAGTTAACATTAGGGCGCTCTCACCTCTTCCAGCAAACAGCAACAGCGGAAGATGTATTTCAATATCTTTGTCAAGTATATCGCGTCCGCTTAGCTGACATTCACAGAAAACCAAGCATCACAAAGAGTCAGAACCGCATTGTCTCAGAGCGTCCTCATTCCATCAGTCCCCACCACCTATTGATCAGTCTCAGCATAATAAAATCGATAATGCCGGATCACTTGAAATCACTGGCGTGTTCTATCCGAGCTCCGTTCAGCGTACAATGGAACTAAAGCCACGGCTACGCGCTGCGGCCCTAATAATGGCGGGAACGCTTTCTAAGGACGCCCTCAGCGCCGTACATACGTACTACGTCTTTTGTGCCCAAGAATGCGGATCGATGGCAACCCATCACACGCCGGACGCTTTACCTGAATGGCGGGCCGCTAATGAGGGCCGTGTCGCGCTTGCCTAATCAGCGCATTTTCGCCGAGACAGATTTTGTCTCTCTGCTCGAGGCGGACGCCGCCGGTCCCTGAATAAATCTAGCGTCGTTCGCTTAGCTTCTCTTGAACTACCGCGCACTGCTGTTTGGACTCTGTCTGCAAGCTTAGCTGAATGGCGCGAGGCCTACTTTCTGACGTGCTCAGCAGACAGGAATTGATTAGGTAAGGGCTTAGAAGTGTTTCTGCTTTGACTGAACATGGCGTTGCTGAGACGTCGGTAATCCCCGAATGCCGCCCAATGCTGGCCGCCAACGGTTGCTACGGATTATGCCGTAGCACCGTTATTAATTCCAGGTAGTTATCCCCAAGCTCATGCGAGAGATTATCGTTAGGTGCACGATCAGCGGTTGATGCTCAGCCACTGATCAGTCGTGTGGCATGACAGCAGTGTCTAGCGACATCATGCTAGGGCATCCCGAGTTCCAATCCGCGATCGCCGCCCAAGGCACGCGCACGTTTTAGACTGTTCAGTTTAGTTTGTTTAAGTTGTACGTCATGTAGGATTGCCGCCACCTCCCGTTGTTTCCTGGACACGACAGAACGAAAAACCATTCGCATTGTAGGGTCAGGCTTGAAAAATCGGCTGTGTCTGCAGCCATAAACTGGGTATGGGAATTGAACAACGCAACTGTGGAGCTGAATAAAAGACAAAGAAACCTTTGGCAAAGTAACAGAGGTCATAAGTGCGCGGAAATGAGTGCTTTGAAGCTCTTGCAGAGTGAAATGGAGGTAAACTGCCCTTTAGTGGCGACACACAGGGTAATGTTTTCGCTGCACACAGTGACCCTCAAAATACTCGTGCCGGGACGCGACACAATGTGTGCTCACTTGTTGAAGTACAGATGTGCTATTTGCGGCATTAAAAAACAAATCTGACTCAGATGACACGAACAACTTTAAGGGGCACTAGGCTCCGCCTTTAAGGGTTTGACGCGAGAGAATTAATGGGTCCCTTCAGCGACTGCACTTGATCTAATTAGCATATTATGCGGCCACTTGCTGCACTAATATTACTTGAACGCATTACACACCAATGTTACGTGACACAAGCATAGAGCCGTTCACTTACACTCACCCCTCACCGACCTGCACTTCGCTCCTCGCTTAATCACTGCTCCCTTAAAGAGTGCCTTTTTAATCACATTCATACTCATTAGCATGCTGACGTAAGCTAGCATACTATGTGAAAGACCACACGGCATACGTATAACCCTGCTTTTAACCAATCGCTACGAACGTGCCTTCATGGCCCCAAGCGGTTGCGTGTCGGACTCACAACCCAACGCTCAGGGGTTTCAATTCCCTACTGATTATATCCCAGTTTGTACTAAGTACAATTCATTTACTTTATATGATAACGTGTCTTAATGAATTATGAGTCATGTGGCCTTGTAATCACAATTTATGGAATATTTTACTCACTTTTCAAGTCCTGCCGTCGCGGTGGCTGAGTGGTTATGGCGGCGGTAGAAACATTTATTGCCATTGATATAAATCGTGCGGGGAGAATCCCTCTGCAAGGCACTTGGGTGCTCCCTCACTGTGAGGAGACACCCTTACAAAGCGAAGGATAGCCCCTGGAGCATAGCATTGGAGATCATGCGGCGCTGTTCTTGAGTGCTGGTGAGAAGAGTCTCCTAGTAAGACTCCGCCACGGTCGGTGACGGAAGGAAAGTTGGGGCGTGTGAGGAGAGTGTGTAAGAAGTCTCCTGGCTTGCCGCAAAGTTTAAATGAGGTGGGGAACTGGTTTTCGTATTGGGCACGTGGTAGTTCGGGGTATAGAGCATTCCGAGTTTGCACTCATACCAGGAAACACAAAATTTAACACTTACAGCTAAAACCTCATCAACAATGAGTATGTTTCTTGAGTGCGATTGCACATTTCAACCAATCATGTTCGCAAATGCCTTCCGAGCCAGAGTTCCGCTTACACAAATGGCAATGCCTCGGGTGTAGAGTTCCCACTTTCTCTAGCTCAGCGTTGACGAATGCTGCGTTCATGCAAGTTTAGTCTGAATCTTAGGCATAAAAAGAACCACAAATCAATGCTGAATAGCCAGATATGCACCCCGCGGCACTAACAAACGAAGCGCCTAACAAGACCGTCCGTAGGAAAAACCGATACTACAAAACAGCAGAAAAAAAAGACACGCCAAATGTATTTCTTATTTCGGTTTAAACACACGGCATCATACACACGAGCGAGCGACTCGCAGTTGCAGCCGCGTCGCTGCAGCCGGAGAGGCGAGAATTTCCATTTTTGCCATCGATACCATACAAGCGCCGTGTCTGCTGCCGGCGCTATATACGCCATCTCGAAGCGCGAATCATCGATTGAGATTTTCAAAAGTAAAATACAGAAAAGAGTGGAGAAAGCGCGGTGCTACAGCCCGCATAGCACCGGGACCAGTTTTTCTCGGGGCCGGTACGTTGTGCATACTGCGTTCTGGAATCTAATAACGGTCGTGTCGCCGTCGCCTCGAAACGGAAGCGGCCCAGACGACGCCACGCAAGAATCGAACAGGGATGGAGGCACGGGTGTAAGAAGGGGGGGGGGGGGGTGTTGGAGGCGGCGAAGCAGGCACGGATCCTTCATCTCTGCTCGTGTAAATCGCGCGGCGTCGCTTCGCGCTTGGCCTCGCCCCTTCCCCATCGCCGGGCTGCGTAGCGCCAACCGAACATCACGTGACCACCACGGCCCCCCCCCCCCCCCCCCCCCCCCCGTTTATTCACCGCGTTCCCCAGTCGCACGTGTGTGCGCGGAGCTATATTTCTCTTTGGACCCACCGGAAACGACATTTTCTGCCGCGATACGCGAAAAGACGCGCCCTGCGTTTTTTTTCTGCTCTAAAATTAACATCCCCTATGTGTTATTCTGATCATTTCCTACGCACGTCGTTTATTACTTTTTTTTTGAACGTGAGGCGCGAGAATAAGGGGGCTGTGTTCAGTAGCCAACTAAAGAGGACAGCTGTCTGCCCTGACCTGCGACGGCTGGGAACGGCGCAACGATGTGCTTGGACGATTTGCTGATTTCGGAGGTGCAAACTACACTCTATACAGAAAGGAGTAAAAAAAAAAAGAGCAAGCTTCCCTCTAGCGCACTCTCTTTTATAGAAAGGAGTGGACTAGATCACAGCTTACTATCTTTTTAGCCCCATATTGGCGCATTCTTGTTTAGAATGTACAAGGCACAGCTGCATAGCCTGCGTGCTGTCTACGCGTAGCAGGAGGTGACGTGAATAAACCGGGACTAGCAGATGTAGACCGGAATGCTGAGAATAAATGCAAAGCGGACGCGTTGCAGTCTCCAGTTAGCGCTTATATGTAACGGCTGGTGGAGGCGAATAGAATAAATAAGCAAAATTGTGCAAACAATACAAAGTATAAATGCAAGATCGTGTTTCGCCTTAGTACTACGGAGTGCGTGGTGCCCATGTCAATAAAACTTACTGGCTTATGAAGACTCTACAGCAAGACTTGCAGCCTGTGCACAGCAGAGCAGGCGACGCCGAAACACCTGCAGAAGCGGTCCGTGGCGGCGTATTCGAAGCAATGCACCGAAACATGCGCTGTAGCGGTCGGATAGCGTTGATTGACGGTTATCGAGTGTTGCACAAAGGAAAGCGTGCGATTAAACCGCTGCTGAAAAGCTAGCGGCACGATAAAACGAGAGAACTATTTGTTCCTTGAGCTGATCCTTGTTGAGTGAAATCTTATCACAAGCCCAAGCACAGACTCTTTCAACCGTGAAGCCCACTGGCTGAAACCGGCCCACTATCACGCACCAATGAACAGAAGCGTGGGCGGACGCTGTGTTCCTAAACTGCAGCGGTGAAACGCATGTGTTGAGCACGTTGAGCGCACTGATAGAAAATGCGCGCTCAGGGAGCGTAGAAAAAAAAGAAAGCTAAAGCAGGAAGTAAAATCACAGCGCGAGACGCAAGAAAGAATGTGCCGGCGGGGAGGGGGATGAGAGGGGGGGGGGGGGGGGGGGAGGGGGCAAAAAATAAAGCTCCATCTTTTTCCCTAACTTCCTGATGGCGAAACGGTAGAAGACAAATGGGTTCTGCTTCCCCTTCGCTCCCGTTCCAAAGCTTTCTCTCTGGCACACGCTACGAAGTTTTAAAGTTGTGCTTTGGCTGGCTGCTCATTTTTCATGATGCGAGTTTCTACTTATCTTCAGCAGAGCCTCATAGTCGCTCCGTCTCGAAGATCTTCTTTCTAGCAAAACCAAGCGCCCTTCTAAAAGAAGGGAATCCACGAAAGAAGCATGCGGCAAATATGAGGAAGGTGGAATGGGAGGGGTGGGGGTAAGGCGAAGCTGATGGCGTGTCGGTCGTCGCGTCACGCCATTGAGGGTTCCTCCGGCTCCTCCATCCGGAAGGCGCGTGGCAGCCACGCGACGGAGCAACCTCGCAACCCCTACATCCGGTGCGGGAACAGCGGCAGCAGGATCAGCAGCACTGCCGCACAGCGGGTGATGCGGGTCGAGCAGATGGCGCGGTGTCACGGCGCGTGCCTCCGCGCGCCCCCTACCGTCGTCGCCGTCGTTGTTCAGGGCGAGCACCCAACGCTCGGCATTTTTCCCTCTTATTTTTCGTTCTCTTCCTGTGTTCTGCCCCCCTCCCTGTTCTTAGTACTGTGTATCATAAGGCGGCGGACCCCATATAAGTCTGCTGGGATCTGCTTCCCGCTATAGTTACCGTAATATCCGGTCTGCGCAGATCTGGGCCCCACTCTCGTTTACCATAGGCCTTTTCTGGGTGTAGCTCCGGCAGAATAGCGTGTATTTACTTTCGCTTTTCGTTGTTTTGACCGCCTTTTTTCTCCTCTTTTTGTCGCTCGCTGGAATGCCATCTGGTTTAGGGCATACTTCGGGGCTCGGCAGAATCGAGACCCTCTGTCTTGAAGCTTCGGAACGCTCGCTCCTTTCTCCTTCTCCAGCCGGAGAGACAGAGATAAACTTTATTAGCGCCGCTGCAGGGTCCGGGCCTTCAGTCTGTGGCGAACGTGTCTGAAGAAGAAGGCCAGTAACTGCTTTTGTAGTTAGTCGTACGGGGCCTCCTTCTGGGACGCGGACATACAATGTTCTCTTAGACGGGCATTGTTTACTGGTAAAAAAAGGTAGAGGGGGGATTCGGAGGGGCTGTGCGGGTAGATTTTGTATAAGGAAAGCGCAGCCTGAAGGATGCTCGTTTGAACCTCGGTACGTTAACCGCATCTTCTCCTAACCATACGGATCAAGTGGTGACCGCAGTTTTATAGAAGCGTTATTAGGCTCAGCGGAATCAGATGCAGTAGCCCCTGAGAAACTATCCTGTCGAAACCCGTCCGCCCCGGCTGGCGCATTTATGCAGGGTGTTTCATCTAAAAATTGACGCAACTTATAAATATAGGATTTTAGTTAGAAGAGCGCTTTTTTTCGGCATAGCGTTGTCAGCGGTGTAGTACATCAGAATACAGCTAAGACATGCTAATAGCAGGTTGATTAACGAATACTGAATGCTAAAGTTTTTTAACTATTACTGTTAGGCTCCTTAATTATTGAGAGGTGTGTAGCCCTCTGTAAATAATATTCAAATTAGTTTCTAGAATTTTGAAAAATCGGTTACGCTCGGCGCAGTGGGCGATGAAATTTTGCCTACATATCACAGAAATACATGCGCCTTCTAGAAGCTTGCAGGCAAAGCAACCTCTCCAGTGCTGGCAACCCGTCGATATAGCCAAAGTTGCAACACAGCGCCGAGGGTAAACGCGTTTTCGGAATTTTAAAAAGTGATACGGATATTACCTATGATGAGCTGCACGCTTCTAAATAATTAAGGAGCCTAGCGGTAATAGTTAAAAAGTGAACTGTTAAATATTCCAGCCTGCCAGTTAGCACATGTTATCTGTATTTTGATGTGCTATACCATTGACAATCCTATGTCGAAAAAAGCGCTTTTAAAACTCAAAAAAGCCTATTTTTCATTACTGATGAAAGTTTTAGAGTGAAACATTCAGTATAACGCTGCGTGGTGGTTGGGGATCAGAAATAGGTGCTTCTCTTGCGAGACTGCCGGGCCAAGAAAACCTGTTTTGCGCACACATGAAATGGCTTCCTTTAAAGTGGCTCAGGCGCTAGAAAGCATCACCAATTTAAAGGTACCGCCACTCTTCGTCAAGCAAGGTTTGCTCTGGTTTCTGTAGAAATTGAAAGCAGAATGTACTAATTGAAAGCAGACTGTTAGTATTAGGTATTTTTATCGACTTTACTAAGAAGGCTTTCGACAGAATTAACCATAACTATCTTTTCGAAAAGCTAGAATTATATGGGATACGAGGACAAGCCTTACTTCTTATGAAATCTTACTTATCATCTCGAAAACAATATGTTCAGATTAGTAACATTAAATCATCACAACGTTCAGTTAGTACCGGTGTCCCTCAAGGTAGTATCCTTGGTCCTCTGCTGTTTAATCTATATATTCATAATATTGTTACTATTGACCCTTTCGTCCGCTTTATAATTTATGCAGATGATACTACAATCCTCATACCTGGTGATACTTGCAAAGATCTAAGCATGCATGCTAATCGCATTCTGGACAAACTAGCAGAATGGTCAGACATGAATTCCCTCTCAATAAACGTGACAAAATCTAAAGCTGCAGTTTTTCGTCCGAAGAATAAAACTTGTTGTACAGAAATAGCTTTGTTTTACAAATCACAATGAATTGAAACAGTAAAATCATTTAAATCATTGGGTGTTTATCTTTAAGAAAACATGCAATGGGATAACCATATTAATAACGTCACGCTGAAGGCATCTAAGGTTGTAGGCTTTCTATCGCGTCACAGAAATATTTTACCGGAAAAAGTCAAACTTGCCTTATATAATTCTTTATTCTGCTGCCACCTAATTTACAGTACATTAGTGTGGGCAACAACAACACATTCTAATTTACAAACGATATTGGTGCTTCAAAAAAAAAAATCCTTCGTATATTCTGACTTACCCAGCAGACACACAACCCAGAATCTGATAACTACGCTCGGCATCATTACAATACTAAATCTTTATGCTTATAGACTGTTGCGCCTATATAAAGTTGAGCAAAAACGACGTATCGACACGACTTACTCTCTGGCCCGTTTCCATCAGTCTGATTCACCCTATCCGCACCGCCATAAACAACAGCGGGTTTAACCATTTACAAGAACGAACTATGGCCGTCAAGTGGTTAATTATCAGTTACCGCTCGCACTAAACAAGCTAATTGAAGCTAACGTTAGCTTTCCCGATATTACTATTTCCTCTTTGCGAAATATTCTAGTTCATCTCAGTTACCACCAATACATCAACAGTTTTGTATGATGGACCTTCTACTCTTATTTGTTGTTTGATGCTTAGCCACCTATTTTCTTTCATTCCTTATAATTCCTTGTATATCTGTTTGAATGCGCACACTATGGTGTTTATTTTCTTGACTGTATACCATTGTACATTGAAGCTGACTGTTATGCTAAAAAGACATTGTTTCTCGTCCCTGTCACTGCAGCCTGAACAGGAGGTGAGAACTCTGTCAAGCGGAATGCCGCTTTTTTTCTACCCCCCTCCATCAAATTGTATTTGATGTGATGGAAATTATTATTATTATTATTATTATTATTATTATTATTATTATTATTATTATTATTATTATTATTATTATTATTATTATTATTATTATTATTATTATTATTATTATGAGCGTACCGGCACGCGGCAATCGACAGCGGCTCAAGCGACGCATACGGATGAGTTCACAGGTGTTAGCAGACAATCACTGGATGTTGAAAGACTGGTTTATTGAGGCCGCTTCGAGAAAATTTGGAGGGATGTCAGTCCACGCTTTCAAAGAATATCGCGCCTACGCGAACCTCTGTCTTCCCTTCGGTGGTCGGTCTCTTTCTCACGGTCGCATGAGGTTCCTCTTCTTTCCTCAGGAGCAGTGGAGGCGGCCGCGGGGTCCCCTCTTTTCTGCGAACAGTCGGCAGCTGTGGCATGTCCGGGCTGTGGCATGACCTGGTTCCTACATTTAACGAGACAGCGGTAAGGGCCCCGTGTCGCAGAAAAGCCGGTGTCGTCGTGAGCGAAAAATTCCAGAAGCATTAATAAATAAAATGGAATAGGAAATTCGTCAAGTTCGGGAATCGAACCAGGGCCTCGGGAGTGCGAGACGAGCACGCTAACCACTCCGCCACGCCAGCTTTTTTTTTTTCTTTATTGCCTGGCTTTGACCCATAACATTTACACAAAAAACACACAAAACGCTATGTACATACGACACTGTCGTGGTCAGCCATCATGAGTCTGGCTTCGTCATACTAAAATTCACGAAGCATACAGAGCGGCTCTAGCCTCGAGAGCCACTCGGGAGGCTCCGCAGCTGCTTTCTGGATGGCCAGAAAGCAGTCCATTCTTTCCCTAAAATAAATTCGGGCAGGTCGTGCGTCTTTGTCACAATAATAGCCTGCCATTCTGGAGCGCCATATACTGTGGAGGCCCAAGAGCATTATGAGATCAAATGGTACCCCATCCTCATTGTCTGTGCTTAAATAACGAATTCCCTGCGCGTCAAGTGGTAGCTCTTTCTTTATTGTCCTTTGTAACACATCCCAAAAATAAACCCCTTCCCAGCAATGCAAAAAAACATGGTCTATTGTTTCGGGCTGTTTACAAATTCAGCTCGATGCTTTGGGATGAACAAAGGCGCGTCTAGTGAATACGATGGGCTTTAGAGACAGGTACTGCGGTGTATAATAGTAATTATCAGCATGGAAATTATGGAAGTCGCAGTTAAGCGAGAACCAAAGTACTTTGCCGCTACTTCTCCTCTTAGCTTTGCGCGCACGCAGCGCCATCACGCAGTGAGCGGCGAACAACGCAGCGCACATCCAAAGCGCGTTCACCACGAAGCTTGCTGCCCGTTCGTTCGGCGCGGAAGCTATGCTGGCGTTCGTGGCATCGGGTTTGTCGAGAACGGTGTGCCGACGAACTACGACTGCGACTTGAGTCCCGCGCGTTTTGGCAAGGCGCCTGGCAGTGGTTCTACATGGTTTGCCGCTTCGCGCGTCCATTTCACCGTATGTAGTATCAGCAGCATCAGGTTCAGGCGTTGTCGAAGGCTTTGGCCGTGCACGAAAAATCTCGGAATGATCAACAAATAAAAGAGAGTAGCAAGTTGGTCTAGGCACGGTATCGAATGTAGGAATCTATGAATGTACAGAATGACTTTCCGCATATATGGGAATCAACCCATTACGCTGTCGCGACATACCCTCAAGGCGGAGCTAGAGTGTCCCCTCCAATTATTTTTTTGCACGCGCGGTGCGCTCTCGTTGGAGGCTGCGTTCCTCCGACCACTAATTCGGAAAAAGTGTGTTCTGTCCCAGGGTCGAAGCTGTCATCGAATTCTAGGAATGTTCGGCTGGGCGAGGAATGTGCTCGTAAGCAGCATGCTGACACAGGCATGGCATGCTTGCGCCTGGACAAGGTATGGCTGGTAAGCTGTTTGATCACTCCCCCTTTAATGAGAGAGGCAGTGGTGCAGAGCAACTGGACGCCCCACACGTAAGGAAAGAGTTTATAAAGAAAGCATCAGGAAGCAATGCAAAGAGGGGAAAGCTGCAGGAGAGGACCAGGCAAAAGCAGATCTGTTGAAGGATGGAGGGGAGATTGTGCTAGAAAAACTGGCCACCCTGTATGCGCAATGCTACGTGGCATCGACCGTAATGGAATTTTGGAGGAATGCTAATGTTTTCTTAATCTCCAAAAAAGAGGACGTCAAGGACTTGAAAAATTAGGCACCGGTCAGCTTACTGTCCGCTGTCTACCAGGTATTTGCTAATGCTATAGCTAATAGAATTACGAGAACCTTAGACTTGAATCAAGCTTTTTCTAGGGGACGTTGCACGCAAACTATTTCTCTTGAGAGATAACTCCTAACTGAAGTGTTAATCCGTCAGCGCTGTGGTGGCATTTTTATAGAACTGATCCAGCCGTTGCATAACTGACAGCTCGAGTAAAATGAAGAAAATGTAGGGAGAAGGAATGTTTTCCGGCATATCTCGGCAAATGTCCCCTTTTCGGTACATAGTGAGGTATAGGGAATATCATATAGAAACATACATAGTAGGGGTGCTATCACTGGCGTGATTCCCTGTGTTTACGTGAAAATACCGGCAAAATAAGAGTGTGCTATTAACTTATCTCATGGCTTTTAATGTCAGCTTCATGGCAGTTAGTACCTTCTTCGATTACTAAACGCATCTAACCTACAGCTTCTCGGTGTAGAACGGCGGTTTTTAGAGCTTTTCGATGTAGACTTCCTCATAGAACTTGTCTTTCCGAGGGCATATTTCTGTTAGCCAGAAAAATGAGAGCTGCAGTGCCCGAGCCACGTTTTTCTTCATTCTTTTTTATTAGAAATCATTTTACAGCTTTTTTAGCCACCTCAGTGGGACAGATGACAAGGCTATACTTGTGCTGCTAGAAAGCCGTGCACCGTGAACACAACGAAAACACCTAGAGCCTGCCTGACAAGTTTCTCCCGCTCTTTCGAAATTTATAACTTCATCGCGTTTCATTGTGCTGCAAATATCAGGCGAGTCCTATATATAGAAATACAACAGTGTAGACGGTGGCTCAAAAACCTGCTTTGTTATTATTTTCCCCACGACGAAAATCCTCTAGCGACCGCTGAAAGGACCAATAACCAGACCTTGGCCGGGTGAACGCGCGTTCGGAAGACCACAAAATGTTTCCTGCGTTTATTTCGGTTTTCCTCTCGTGGCTGGATGTAGCCTCTTGCAGTTCGTCGCCGTTCAGGGTATAGACATGTGCGCCGCACCGATAACGACTTTGCAGCCAGCCTCTGCGAGTCCCGCAGAGACCGTTGTAAGCCGCGGTAGAGCCATCGACCCGGCAAACCGGATGCGAGCAAGCGTTCTTTCAAGGCCATCGAAAACCGCTGCCTCGAATTACAGCGGGAAGGAAGCCTACAACGCGCCTCCGCCGAGCTTCCCGTCGACGCTAACGCGCAGAACAAGAAAGGAAACTTGCTTTCGTTTTTGTTTGAATGGTGCGCAATCGTTTCCTCGATCGAAACGAAGCTCGTATCCAGCGCATGTCCTTATCAGAAGGAACAAGCAGCCCTCCCATCCCCTCCTCTTGCTAAACTCCCCAAGAATAAGAGAGAGAGAGAGAAAAAAAACAATATAACACGCGTATTGAGCTTCTGGATTTCCTCGACCGTGGACATAATGCTAGCCTGTCCGAGCCGGTGGGCACTGCATTGGCATTGGTAACTTTGGGCCCTTGGGAAACAGATTTCTCAGCACTCGTGATATTCACGATGCAACTCTGGAACGGTTCATTTAGGCTGTTCTTACAGGCTTTTCTTTCCTTGGGAAGTGGTGGAATGGGGAGTGGTAGTTTAAAAATAGTAATAATTGGTTTTTGGGGAAAGGAAATGGCGCAGTATCTGTCCCATATATCGTTGGACACCTGAACCGCTCCGTAAGGGAACGGATAAAGGAGGGAGTGAAAGAAAAATGAAGAAAGAGGTGCCGTACTGGAAGGCTCCGGAATAATTTCGACCACCTGGGGATCTTTAACGTGCACTGACATCGCACAGCACACGGGCACCTTACCGTTTTGCCTTCATAACATAAAAACGCAGCCGCCGCGGTAGGGTTCGAACCCGGGAACTCCGGATCAGTAGCCGAGCGCCCTAACCACTGAGCCAGTGCGGTGGGTGGGGGTGGTTTCAGTAAAAACAAACCAGCGGGTTCACTTGGCCTGATCCCAACACCTGCCGCTGGAAGGGAAACATATCCGAACACGCTGCGTGAGATATGTTCCCGCCGAAAATAGAGCGCGACTCCTCTCGGCCAACTACCGGCGCAATTATTGCAGAAGATGCAGAACATGCGGTCGCTCGACCACCAAGCACTCGTCTGCGATATTTCAAGCCTCGACACGCGTTTCATTTTCGGTTTTTTTTTTAAGTGTATGAAAACTTAATTACTTAGATAGAAAGCGCGAGGTCAGGCAGATCAGGAAGATACAGGGAAAACATCATGTGCAGTCTCTCTTTTGGAGGTGGTAAGAACACAGAGCCTGAATGTGGACAACGGCGTGTGTCTTCCGTTCCACAATGCCGGAATTGCCAGGGACTTTGTGCAGCGAACTTATCAGCACGAAGGGTAGTTTGAAGAACACCAGTAAAAAGAACTAACGCAGTCTAGCGTAAGAAGGACTCCGGGGCACGGAGGTATGCCTTCTAGAAACACATAACAGGCCCCTTGTCTCCACAGTCAGTGACTGTCGGCAGGCTGTGCACAGGGAAATGCAGTCGAATGTCTCCTTCCGGACACATTTCCTGGAGATGACTGGTTGCGCGGTTGAGCACTCCCCGAAGACTAAAAGCGCAGCCGCCCGCACACATCACACGCTCTGCCAAAGAAATCACTCGTGAAACTTTTTGCTCAGGCCGTTCGCCACTCCCACACTTCGTACAACCGAAACACGATACTGTTCACCGGTGCCACCCACGTCCGCCGCCATGGACAAGGATGGCGCCTGTGTTGGTGGAAAGACTTTTATTTAGCAACCCTTAGCAGAAAGCCGGTGATGGTGGGGATAGGGCAAAGAGGAGTTGAAGGAGACGGGTGAGGCCTCGCGGTTGTGCTTGGTGGCCAGGAGCTCGTGAAATCTGGCGGCCTCACTGGCCCAGGTCACCATTCGCAGCTGAACCTCCGGCTGTGAGCTGTGCAGCAAGGCCTCCCATCTCTCCTGGTCGTCGAGCCTTAGAAAAGCGGGAGTTGGAATATTAGGGCAGGCCCTAAGTATGTGATTGACATCTGCCTTAAGGTGTTGACAAAATTTGCAGACCGGATGGTAGCCCCCTGGGGTGTATGAGGGAATACAGGAAGGGGTCCGGAAAATGTCTTAAGTCCGAACCCGTCGCCAAATGGCTTGCTCGGCCTTACTGAGTGATTTATGAGGAGGGGAATAAACTAGTCGGGACCTCTAGTAGTGGAGCGTAATTTGGTGGTATGTCTTCATGTGTTCTCTGGCACTGCGGAAAGAGGGGAGGCCGTCCACCACCCGGTCAACGAGTTCTCGGGCGTGACTGTGTGCGGCCGAACTCCCCGCATGTCCGCAGTGCGCATGAACCCAGATGAGTGTAATGAGCCGAACCGGTGCAACAGCACTGTTCAGGACACGGTGTGCTGGTGTGTGAACCCGTTGTTTTGCAGAATTTCGTATGTCTGATTGAGAATCCGAGGATATGCACTGCAATGGCCAGAGCTATAGCTGCTTCTTCTGCCCCGACCGGATGGGGAGCTCGGTTGAGAGTTAAAGCTGAGCAGGGAATATGATCTCCACTAAGTACTGTGATGGAATAGGCTGAGGTGGCAGAATATTCCGCAACGTTTACGTATGCGACTGTTGGATGTGTAGAGTATGCTCATGGAGGGCTGGAGCAAGTGAGCACTCTTATGGTTCGGTCACACTACACATAGATACCTCCGAAAGCAGAAGATTGAACAGCTGTCGCCGTAGCTCAGGTGGTAGAGCACTGGACGCGAAATTCGGAGTTCGTGGGTTGCGATCCTAACGGCGGCATGTGGTTGATCTTTCTCCTGATTTTTTTAAATATCCTATTGATGAAAACTACGCATTAAAAAAAGATTCCCTATGTTCCTTTGTTTCGGTGATTTTTCTCTTCTGTGATGTATCGCTCAAATTACTTTATGTTCCATCTGCGGCCAACTAATATCCACAAATTTCTTTATCCCCCGCGCCCACCGAGCGTTATGCCGCAACCTGTATGCTTGCCTTCTCTTGGGATCCTGTCTGTAAGTTTTAACGACCATTGGTTATCTTATCTTCTCCACACATACCCTAGCCATCCCCATTTATTCTTGATTTCGAAAAGGATGTCTTTAACTTGTGTTTATTTCCTGGCCCTTCTCTGCTCTCTTCTGGTTTCTCAAGTTGAAGCTATCATTTTGCTTTCCTTAGCTCACTACACTGTCCTCAATTTAAGTTCAACTCTTTTCGTTAGCCTCCGCGTTTCTTCCTTAGAGGTGACTATAGGTAAGATACAGCTGTTATATACTTTTTTCCACAACACAGGCATACACACATGCTGTGCAAAAGGGACCGGGTGTCGCTCACCGCTCCCCAAAGTATGAGTGCCCGACAGTTATACAAAACATTCACGCTCACTGTTAAATAGTGAGTGCGATAGTACCCCGGTAAGCAACGGTGATGAAGATGATTTTTTATGGCGCAAGAGCATATGTGGCCGAAGAGCGCCATGGCACAATGTTTTTTTCTTCTAGTCAAGGTTGGGTCAAAGACTCATATCTCAAGCATTTCATCCTAAAGAAGCTGAGCACAAGGCAGGGAAAATTTGTACCCATTCAATCACCGGTGGGTACCCGGCGGAACTCGGGATCGAACCACGCACCTCCCGCATGCGAGTCGGATGTTAAATCATGAACTGTAGAAGAACTGAGGATTGGGCGAGTTGGTGGTGATCCATCGTATTAAAAACCAGCGCTAAAGAACACAGAAAGAGGACGAAAAAGCAGCTTCAAACCACTCGCGCATCGTCCTAGAAACGCATAGCAGGCCACAGCCTCGTACAATCACGCGAACGTCGCCTGGCCGCTTTAGCTTTGGGAGTTTCTTGATCGGTTTCTCCCAAAGTTTCTTTCGCCTACATTGTTCTTGGAGTTTGTTGCGCGAAAGAAGCCTCTCGTTTGCTGCAGCCTGTTTCCAAGAACAGCGACCAGAGAAACGATAAGCGCGCATTCTGCGAACCGGGCTTCCTCGGGCGCCGGTACAATAGAGCTTGCCGCTTGTGCACACTTCCCCGCGTTGTATCCCGTTTGCTACTCTGAGTAGTCCTCGAGCACGCAGGGCTGCGACTGGTGGCGAAAAAACAAAATCAAAACAACGAAGCGAAACACCGATTGCATTCACCGCCGTGGCGATTCGGTTGGACGGGAGAAGTGCGGCAGCGATGCGGGCGGCTCACAATGAATGCGGCAAGTTGTAGAGCACGGCCCAGCAGAGCAGACAACGGAGCTCCTGTAATCTTCAGCGCCGCCCACACAGGTGAGAGCGTGGCGAGGTAGCCCGGCGCCCACCTGGAGTGCGGAGCTTGTTCTCACGGTTGCTTTCACAAGTATACGGCGTGTTCTCAACGCCCGTACTGAGGCCTCTCAGGAAAACTTTCCCGGGCAGCCGCCGCAAATATCGCAACACACAAATTTGGGTGTAGAATACGGCCGTGTTCTACCGCGAACATTTGCAGTCCACTAGACGCATCCAGCCCCTCTTTGTTCCCTTACTAAGCTGCCACTGTGGCTCAGTGGTTATGGCGCTCGCCTGCTGACCTGAAAGACGCGGGTTCGATCCCGGCGGTCGAATTTAGATGGAGGCAAAGTTCTAGAGGACGGTGTACTCTGCGATGTCAATGCACGTTAAAGAACCCCAGGTGGTCTAAACTTCCGTAGCCCTTCAGCGTGGCGTCCCTCATAGCCTGAGTCGCTTTGGGAAGTTAAAGTCCTATAGAAACCAACATTTCGCTACCGCTCTATGGAATAATATCGGCTCTAAGCATCGCCCAGTTACTTTTTACAGAGACAGCACTGAGTGCGAAGACCACCGTGTATTGTGGCGTCCCAGAACATTGGCGGGACAGCACCCGCCATGCACAGCCGCGGACTCTGAAGGCAGTGTCACGAGGGAAGATTTCATGAGATATCGTGAGGCGCTCGTCGGACCATTTTGCGTTGACACCGTGATGTCACATCGGTGTCCGGACAGCATGTACGGGCGTGTTGGTGTATATGGGCTCCGTGATGCTGCGTGTGCTAGTTGTGGAGCAGGAGTGTATGAGTCACATCACCAGTCATGGCTCATAACATAGGCCGGAACTGACGGATATTGCGTGTGCCAGGTATGCGTTAGTGTATGAGTCATATTACTGCTCATGACAGACCGAAAATGACGTTATCAGGACGGAAATGACGATACATGTGTGTGGGAACTGTGTAGGCGTGTATCAGTCATATTACTAGTCATGACTCAAAAAATACACCTAAAGTAACGTCACCAGGCACGAATTGACATCCCCAAACTGGAAGGTCGCCATGCTCTGGCGCCGAGTGGCGCAGTATCCTATCGCATCATACGTAATGAATTTAGGTGTCCGCATAATTTTTCAAGAATTTTTCCGTTCACGACGTTGCTGAAGGTCGGGCAGCAGCGTCACCTATCAGCGCACGCCGCTTGATGGGCGCCCACGTCGATCTGCGCGAAGGGCGACCAAATGCATGAATGAAAGGGACGCTTGGACAGAGAGAGATGGCCGCGCCTATCGCTCATGCAATTGCGTTGGCTGATGCGGGCTTCGGACCAGTACGGCACTGAGGGCCAGAACTGCAAAGCCTGCACAGACTGCTAAGTTCGCATGGCTGGCTGCTTTACAAGCTCTACTTTTCGACGTTTGCTTATGAGGTTGAACTTTCCCTCGGGGGCTTCTGTCTAAAAACGCAAACATGTGCACTTGTTCTGCTTGGCATCTGCTGAGATCATTCGGATATCAACTGCATCCATTTGAAAGACAAAGAGTGATGTAATGACTTTTGGAAACGATACAGTAATTTACGCCTTCAATTTTTCGTGGCCGCGTTAAGACTTCAAAAATTTTAAATCATCTTACAACCGCTTCACAGCTTCGAAACGAGAAGCGACGTATAGAAATCATAGAAGTCGCGTAAACTACGATGGTTTCAGCATTTTCAACTCTCAGAATTTGTGTCGTATGATTGGTTATATGTTCGTGCAATAGGTTAGCGCATTGCAGTACTCACGTACACGGCTTATCAGTTTCGTGAAGAGGTTTTGTGGTTTATGGGGGCTTAACGTCCCAAAGCAACTCAGGTTATGAGGGATGCCGTAGTGAAGGGTCCCGGAAATTTCGTCCACCTGGGGTTCTTTAATTCGACAACTGTGGCCGGGATCGAACCCGCGTCTTTCGGGTCAACAGACGAGCACCGTCACCACTGAGCCACCGCTTCCTCGTGAAATTTTCTTACGGGCGAATATTATAAAATTTCAATATTGTGTTTTTCTTGTAGAACAAAATAGTTTCGAGAATAATTTTTAAATGACTGAATAACCTGCTGTTCTTGGTATACTTAAAGAAAGAAACAGGACTAGGTTAAAAATTTTGTTCCAACAATCGCTGTACGAAGTCATATCTTTTTACCCAAAGCTTGGCACCAGTTTATCCTCTTTTCTTGGCCCTCCTCACTGAACCGTGGCCTATCCCCCTTCGTGGGTATGTGCCATCTCACTAAAACAACAACAACATCATCATCATCATCATCATCATCATCATCATCATCAACAACAACAACAACAACAACAACAACAACAACAACAACAACAACAACAACAACAACAACAACAACAACAACAACAACAACAACAACAACAACAACAAAATATGGCAGCGTTTTAACGTAGTTAAACCGGGTAGATGTGCGAAAGCATGTGTTTAGCCTGGTTGGTTCATGGTTTTGCCTTGCTGGGTCGTCGGAGCGTATGGCGACGAGATTAGACACAGGTTAATCTCTGGTGGAGGTTAAGCTGATCTGATCTGTTCGCGCTTCAGATGGAAGCTGACGTAGACGACGATGTGCAATGCACAGCGTGAGAGCGCGCTTCAGTTTAAAACGAGACGTGATCAGCTGCGGCGATCCCGTGCAGTGGCCATCGAAGCTAATCTGTTCGCGCTGCATAGGCTGTTGCTATGCTACGTTTTGCCAAGGTAACCTTCAAGGCCAAGCTTCACACTAGCTCGCTGCCGGCTAGACCTCGTTTTCGCACTCGATTTCGCCTTGTGCCTGTTACTCTGCAGCCGGGACGTATGTACGGAGTGACTCCACGGGGCAGGGTTTGGTAGCGTTTAATTAGCGCCCATCGTTTTCGTGTTTATTTGTTTTCCCGGAATTCGGGTGGCAAAATTCGCGATATTTTTCGACCTCGAATTTGGGTAAAAATCAGAACAAAAATTCCGTATTTAGGGCTTTTTCCTGAGATTCACTGCAGCCCAAGACAGTAGCGTCCTCGAAAGTTTACTGTAACAGTTCATTTTCTGCTATAGTGGGATACAATTTGATAAACTAGCAATTGGTAATACCGGGCACGGCTCGCGGCGTCCTGTATTATTGGGCTCTCCTGTTACAACAGTTCATAAAATCAGCTTTTAAAATCTTGGCAACATCAAACAAGCTGCTGCATCAAAATTCTTGAGCTTATAACTTATTCTTGGCAACATCAAACAAGCTGCTGCATCAAAATTCTTGAGCTTATAACTTATAATTTCATCTCGTGATTAGCTTCCCATTAGAATTATAAGAAAAGCCTTTACAACGGTCTACTTTTTGTCACAGAGGAATCCTGTTCGGCGGTCCTGAATGTGGATGGAGCTTTACTGCGCAAAGTTATATCTGACTACAGACATAAATTGCCCTATTTTTGGCTCATTATTTCACAAAGAACATGGAAATCGCAGGCTACACTAAAAATGCCTTCCCGTTTAGATTTCTTTTCCTAATTTGTCGGAAATATATTTGATCGCGTACGTTAGTGATCTCCTGCGGAGCACTGTTGCATCTGAGCAAGACCAGCCTACCTTTATTTCTACAGTGCAAAAACGTTCAATATAACAGCAATTTTAAAGGCTTCGAAGTCGTTGAATTAGGGTGTCGTTCTCGTGGGCAGCGCTTCATGCACTGGCTCCTATTTGACGTCTGGTCAGTAGCCATGTTTAGGCCTCTCGCTTCTAAATCGTCCGTTTACGACCTTATTCTTAATCCGCTTCATGAGAACGAGCGTTGAAAGAGATTTAAGATTACTAGTTCACCGAAGCCCCCCTCCCCTGGAATAAGCCCTAAATGTCCACAGATTTTATTGTGGCCTCGCTATTCTACAGCTTTTTGAACTGGAAAAGCAGCGTCTAGAAGGTTCATTGTCGGGGAGGCATCGGGTTTAACCCGATTTTCAAAGAAATAAGTTCAGAGTGCAAGAATGGGGTAAAATCGGCTTTTATCTGGAATCGACGGGCTCTGCTTTTCTATCACGTGCAAGTTATTAGTCACATCGTTGGAAATCACTGGTCGTGCGCAAAATGCTATGCAATACGACACATGCGCTCGCGGCATATACGAGATATGAGTATGTATGTGAAGCGAAGTCCCAGAAAATGCTGTTTTTGGTGCCATACTGTTAGGATAGCCTTATGGCCTACAGAAAAGTGAGCATCGAGGTGAATCTGATATGCACAAGCATTGGTGAAGTTAGACATTCATTCCACTGCCGAGCGGCACGGTACTCTGGTACAGAGTTGAAAGGTGTGGTCGAGGCATAGTACAGCCAAGAAAGAAAGCAAACAGAGAAAATGGCGTATATGCCTGCACTGACCACCGGAACAAGAAAGTAATTTGCTGCTGTCGGACCACTGGCAGTTGGTCAACCATGCATTACGCTATGCGTGGAATCATTTGCGCTGCGCCCTGCTTCGCTGCACAATTCTTCAAGAGCACTGCCGCAATCGCCACTGTTGATACGATAGCCCCGAAGAAGTAAACCTGCCCAGGAGCGTGTGCTCTTCATCAGGCCTTGTCTAGACTCACTGGCCAGTGATCTCTGCGTTGTTCCTGACTGGCCGCTTGGGGATCGCATTCTTCGCACTGTGCAGCGGTCGACGGCTCGCCTCGCTTCTTTCTCGCCGCCATCGCTGCGACGGCCAGCCCACTTTTCGTCCGACTTTCGAGAACGCCAGACGCGACTAAGACGAAATGCTCCTCGAAGTGCAATCTGCGCCTCCTCTCTCGAACGCCGGGCACCCCTGGCGACCCATAAAGCATCACTCTCCATTACTTAGGGCGAAAGCTCTGCGCCCCCGACAACTGCTCCAGTGCCAGTAGCATTGACCTTCGGGACACATTGGGGAGGGATAAATTGAATTGTTCGCCAAAGAGCGATGAAGGAGCCAGTTTCTCCCGGCGTTTCTCCCGCGCCGCGCGCTCCGATCTCGGGGCCGAGTTGTCAGGGGTGTAGGCGATAGGGTGCCGTCTTATCAGCGGAGGAGGTCTATACTGCTCCGAAAGCGGCGCTCGCCGCGTCTGTCGGAGGTGAAGACGACAGGAAGCCGCACGGCGGTGAGAAATGGTCGCTGGCCTCGCTGCAACAGCCGCGGCCGAAAGGCTGTCAACGGCCGCCAAAGAGAGGACGCGGAGTATGATCAAGCCCCCTTTATCGTAACCTTCCACCAGAGCTTTCGTAACAACACTTCCACCGCTGGCGGCGGCGGGGCGGAGGCAGCGGTATATTTATACGCGCCTCGTTGGTTCGGCTAAGGCGTCCGCGCAGATTCTTTTCCTTCCTCCGTGAGGCGCGCTTCAGCAGTTCTGCGCAACGCCACGCAATGCAGTGCACGCTGCGAGGCGCACGGGAAGGCACGCGGCTGCCCGATTTCGTGACTCCTATTCGTTCTCGGCTTCTTCGGAGTGTTCCGTAGCTCGAACTAAGGTACAGACTACTCGGCGCGGGGCCTTCAGGCAGTCTCTAACATTGCCAACTTGCTGGAAACTCGGAAGAGATGGGAGAAAGTGAAGAAATATCTTCTCCGAGCCCAGTTCTGCGCCTTAGAGAGGAAAAAATATCTGGGATGACTCCGGTTGGACGGCCAGTAGTAGCCGGAGCTCCGACAGGCACTGCATCGAACTACACTGACAGACTGCAGGCGCTTTTGTCTCGTGCTTTGGCCTTATTTCCTTTCCTCCCCTTCCTGCCAGACGAAGGCGCTTTTCGTATAGCCTAGCAGGACTTTTTTCGCTGTGCTCTGTAGGTATACGCCGTTCCTTCCCTTTCTCGCACGCTCTCGGCCATACGGCGGGGAGCGCTCGTAACTGCCTCACCGCCGTTTTTCTCCTCCCCTTTTGTCATCGCGTCATCTGTTTGGAGGTCTTTGTGCTCCGGGGGCCCCGAGACTCTTTCAGGGCGACCTGGCGGGCGGCGGCCGATAATCTTTCCGCTCGCATTCAGCAAATGGACCTTTCCGACGTATGACGCTCTCGGTCCCCTCTTTCCCGCTTCTTTCTCCTCCCCTCTTCCCCTTCCGTCCCCAAGGCGGCACTGGTGGTGCAGTATCTGTTTCGCTTTCTGCAGGGGGCCTCACTTCGTCGTCGCGAACCCTTCGGGCGGCGCGGGGCACTCTTCGCTCTTCCCCATCGCTTCCTCTCTTTCCCGGCAATCGATTGGGTGCCGATCCCCCATCGCCCCTTGCGAACTACTGGCGAGGATTTTTCCAGCTTCGCCGAGGCCTCACCGGCCGCGGGCTCTTTCCAGCCGTGCTGCGGTAATGTAGTCGTCTCTCTTTTCGGGTGTCGCCCCGAGTATCGGGATATGGGCCTTCGCCGCCGGTGGGGACCACGAAGAGGAGGAACAGCGAGCCGAGACGAAGGGCGGGGGAATCGCTCGAATTTACGGTCCTCAGGCGACCGGTCTCTTTTTCCGCACCGATGGAGGGCCGAGAGGAACCCTCTTCTGCGTGTCCGACGACGGGGTAAAACGACAGACGGGAGTGGACGTCAAGTGTGCGCTCGAGTCCTTTTATCAGGCGGGGCCCGGGCGCATCTGCGAGGTTAAAGAGTGCGGACAAGAAGAGACCGACGCTTCCTCCTTGACAGCCTACGGGGCGGAAATCTCGAGCTCGTCTCAGAGCGCGGCCACTGAGATCGGCTCCGCGGGGCTCGGAAGCCGGAATCGGCGGTGATGCGATGAGAGCGGGACAGAGGCCTCGTTAAGGGGTGGAGTAGCATGTTCGGAGAAAACGAAATGTTGAACTCTTTTGTTCATTTCAAAGAAACCAAATCGCAGTTTTGTTGAGACCTCTTCAGACTCTCAAAGCTTTCAAAGAGAAAACCATAAACATTTTCTTTCTCTCTTAAATCATTGCTAGTTTTCTTTATCGCCATCGCTGGAACGCTTTACCATGTTCTGCTCCGCTTATCGGGTGAGTTACCTTGTCCTGCGTAGTCTGTCCGCGACGACTGATGCGTGTTATCTGAAAAAGTTATGTGCCGCCTTTAAATAGCTTTAAATAGGCCACACGGGAGCGCCACTGTCACCGATGCTGCAATGCTCTCTTTGATGCGATAGCATAAGGACCTCGTCGTACCATTTTGCGCAGCCTATATAAGCAGTATGTCGGGGCGTTTTAGTATATGGGACTCTAGTAATGCTGTGTGTGCGTATTAGTCATACGACCAGTGACGACTAATTATATAGACCGGAAGTGATGTTATCCAACTAGAATGATGTCACCAGACCAAAAGTTCTTCGTGCTCAGGCGCCAAGTGGCGCTATGCTATACCATATCACACACTCTGTGGAGTTGAGTGTTGTCCCCCAAATTATGCGGGCATGACTTCGGTCACTGAGCAATCTATTTTCGTTTTCTTTTCTTCTGATCATCTGTCATCTGTGCCGTCTGCCACAGCCTACGTCAACACTACAGGAAGCCTCGGCGAATGAAAGAGGAGCAAGATATAGGGAGATGAAGCGAAAGTTTACGGAATACGTCACTTTCGAGGCATTGTTATAAATGCCTGTAGCCACTGTCCCCTGGCACTCTTGAGCATTCTTACTGTGGTGTGAGCCATTGGCATGCAGAATGCGCTCTTTGTGGCCGTGAGCGCTATCAGTTTTGCAAGAAAAATCTTCATCGGACATACATATCAGGGATAATTTTACAGGACACGTTTAAACTTATACAACTTCGTAAATTCTCACAGACAGATTGTCGTGTCTGTGGACTGCCTTTTGTTGTGTTTTTGCTGGTACGTTGTCAATAGAAATGTGTCTTAACAAAACTAAAGTATAATCGGAGTCTTCCCTCGTGATACCGCAGTGACAGAGGTAGAGGCCACTTACGTTACTAGCTTCACGCTACAGTCTCTCTGTTTCTGTAACCTAGCCTTTGTCGAAATTTTAGAGCCCAAGGGGTTCGCCTCCAAGGCACGTAATGTGGCTAGTGTAGCATCTGTGGAAGACTTAAGCTAAGCAAGTGTGACGGCGAGAGTTTCCCCCCTTTTCAAGACAATTGGAGCGCTGGCGACGCATAATAAATCATACAGCATGGCCACGAGTAAAGTCCTTTGATCTCTTTACTTTTATGCGATAGTATAGAAGCCTCGATGGCGCGAAAATCAGGCGACCGGCGTCGTCACACTGGAGGGCAGTCGGATTGGCTGACGGGCAGTGACGTCATCAGAGGTGTCATCGAAGCGGAGAAATTTCATTGGCTGTAGGAATGTGACGTCACCAGAGCAGAGAAATCTTATTGTATGGAGGGACTTGACGTCACAAGACAGGCAGTGACGTCACCAGAGCAGAGATATCGCGATGGCTGGAGGAACCTGACGTCAACAGACTAAGTTGGTCGGTGTGATGCCTTCACTAGCCAACCATGGTTGTCGCTTTGCCAACACATAATGTAATTACGCTATCGTATAATCTTTTTTACAAAGGGTGTACTTTCTTTGAACGTTCGAATGCACAGAAGAAGCCTGTGCATTGTGCATTCGAGCTTCCTTTATATAATATTTGCGGATATTTAAGGAGAAAATTAATTGGAATAAAGCACTCTTCGCCGTCAGGGCACTTAATTCCGCTCCAAAACAGTCTGTTGGAGCTCTGTCATATTTGAGCTGAGTCACGCTGTGCAAGTGCTTTGTGCGACTGGACAACCCGAGCCGAGTCGGTGGCACAGACGTTGAAAGCTTTGCGAGCGAAAAGGCGGACACGTTGGTTCTTCAAATTTACTTTCGTGTGTCGACCGCGATGGCTTACACGCTGGCCGGTTGCATTTATGATTCATCGCTTTTAATCATTTTTGATCGCCAAACCTGTGCTATACCCGGGCTATTGGGAATCTGGCTTCCAAAAGGCTTGTCTGGGGTGCTTCGAAATCTCGGCAAGTAACATGTTTTCAAGAGTTGGCGCCAGAGCCGCCAACTCTTTTTGTGTAGAGGAATGCCGTAGCCAGTGAAGCACTGCGGCGGTTGGCGCGTTTCGTTTCAGTACATGGCATTAGACACCTTTAGCAATACCGTGTACCGCGTTATCGTTATCGGAGTACCGGGAGCCCGCCCACCGCCACTCCGCACGCTCTGATTGGTTCCGATTCGGAAGGCGCACGCTCAGCTGCTGGGCCCCTGGCGCCATCTGGCGCCCACAAAGCGATTTGCGCATGCGCACTGATGGCGCGCTGGATCCCGGTACTCCGGCAATGGTAACATGGTGCAAGGTATGCCCGGCGGGGCGAGAAAATATATAAAGTGTTTCAGACCTCATAGTCCTCTAGCGCAACATGCAACAGTGCAATTTTTGGGAATATATCGAGGACGTCTGTCTTTTCTTTCTGGAAAATATAAGACCTGGCCTCAAATTCTGCAATACTGCTGGTAAACACATGCTTAAAGGTTTAATAACTTGCAGGAAGAGAGCCAGGGGCGGGTATGAAAGGTAATAAATGGGGAATAAGAAATATGGGATACGAAAGCTAGTGATGAAAAATAAGCGCTGGTTCTAAAGGGCGAGCTCTATCGATCCTTACCAATTTGTCAATTTTTTATAGATACTATGTGCGCTTGCGCGCTGTGTTCTTTTTTTTAGCGCTCATCTGGAGTAGCCTGTTCAGCATGTTACCAGGCAAACATCTTCAGTAGTCATCAAAATGTGCCTCCTGCTGCACCTATAGGACATGTCTCGTTTGTTCAAAGTTATTCCCTAGAATGACCCTCGAGGTTGGCGATTCAAACTACTGTTGCAGAGTGTAGAATCCCATCGTGCGGTCAAATAAAACAGATTTGCCAAATTTTAACTATTTTTTTCTCTTCGAGTAATCGTATAGCCGAGCCCGGATATATCAAACCCGGATACTTCGAATTATTGGATATACCGAACGCACGCATTATCCTCTCGAAAATCTTGGGTAAGAGTACACGAAAGTCACGCGGTGTTATCGAACTCCAATTTTCTCGATCGTTGGATGTATCGAACTGCGCACGGTGCCATTCCAACTGGCGCTTCTCCTTACAGCGCTAAAAATGTGAGATGTGTGATTAACTGAACGTTGGTGTGCTTCAGGCCAGCCTTCGATCTCTTGTACTCATTTTTCCACTTCACATCGCTCTCGCCTGGCGCGTTGCCGAAGGCGTTGCGTAGATGAACTGTACTTTATTTAGCGATTATTACATATACTGGTACTCGAAAAAGATTAGACATCTTATTGTAGTCAGTGGCTAGTTCTAAAGAACTGCCCAGTGCGGCTTAAGTGCGAAGCATATTAGGTCTACCAACGAATAGCAAGCCGTGCGCTGCGGGTCGGCGGGCGACCCGTCGCTGCAATAAGCGCGTCTCTATACCGTGTGTGCAATGCAGTCTTGCTTCTAGGTTACAAATAAGCTGATCTACTACCACTATTTATACATGAAATTATCAATCTATGAAACTTTATGGGCCTTTCTGCTCGTGTCGCAGAAAATCAGTCGTGGTCGTCGGCGTCGTTGGCCAGGAGGAGCAAAGCAACCTAGGAGGCAGGTGGGCCACCTAGGTCACGTGGCCTCGTAGCGTATTAACAACCTGCCCACGAAATTGTGAGGAAACTGATCACCGTGGCAAGTGGCAGTTAAAACAATGACTGGCCGGTTGGCGGGAATAGCAACATGGGTCACACAGGCCTCCCCAGTGGCAGCACTTGCCATTGCAGGACAGTGGCGCAGCGCTTAACCGCTGCACCACTGCACCAGGAGTGGTATTTTATATTTATTTATTTATACGGAATACCCCTAAAGGCCCTCAATTTGAGAGTATGACATAGGGGGAGGGGGGTTACAGGCAAGTAATAAAAAGAAAGAAATAAATAAGCCAAAAATTTAAGAGAACCAAGCAAAAAACATATAAAAGCATATGGATCCTTGTAATAAAAATAACTAGAATAGGACTTCCGTGGATATGGGAATGTTAAGCAGAGAACGATCAATTCTGCATATATGAACATTTACCCACTAAGGCGATCGCGGCATAATCAGGGTGGTTCACGTAAGACTGCGCAGTTTTTTTAAGAATAGGCTTTCTTGGGTTGGAAGACTGCTTTTTTCGGCATAGCATTGTCAGTGGTGCAGTACATCAGAATACAGCTTAGACGTGCTAACTAGCAGACTGGCTAACTGGTATTGAATAGTTAGCTTTGTAACTATTACTGTTAGGCTCCTTGATTAAAGAGAGGCCCGTAGATCACCGCAAGTAATATCTATATCAGTTTTTAGAATTTTGAAGATACGGTTGCTCTCGGCGCTTTCCAACAAATTTTGTCTATTTCGCGCCACAATACATGCTCTTTCCAGGAGCTTGCAGGCAAAGCAGCCCCTCCAGCGCAAGTAACTCGTCGAAATAGCCAAAATTTGTTCGACCACAGCGCCGATGGTAACCGCATTTTTGAAATACTAAAAAATGACATGGGTATTACTTACGGTCGGCTATACGTACGCCTGTCAATAATTTAGGATCGTACTAATAATAGTTAACAAGTTAACATTCAGTATCAGCTAACCATCCTTCCGGCTAGCACCATCCTTCTGGCTAGAAAAAAGCGGTTTTTCTAAATAAAAAGCCTATCTTTAATAATTTTACCATTAAGGCGGAACTTATTTGTCCCCTACGATTAAAAAAAAACTTAAATGCAGTTGTCTGTCAATAACTTGAACTCCAAGGGGACCGAAAATACGTTAGAATTATGAAGGCTTCGAAATAAAACAAAACTTAAATAACACTTAATAAAACATAAACGTTAAAATTAAGCGAGACCAACTGGCAAGAATCCACGGTGCTGCTGCTCTTCTTATTAAGCAAAAACATCACAAACGCGAGACAAGGTCCGTGTCGCTCAAAAAGCGTGAGAGCGCTCGCGTTGTGATGTCAGAAAGTGTGCCTTGTTTTTTTTTTAAAGTAGTTTTTCATCTGCCTCCTCCCATCATCATCGTCCCCCATCGTGACCTTCTTTTATCTCCTCTTCCCGTCCCTCAGAGCAGAGTAGCAGGCCAGATATTTATTTTTCAGGCCAACCTCTCTGCCTTTCCTATCAATAAATGCCTCCCTCTCTTTAAGCAATGATCACGGGATGTTTCCAGAGTGCGCGCGCGCGCGCGCGCGCGCGCGCACACACACACACACACACACACACACACACACACACACACACACACACACACACACACACACACACACACACACACACACACACACACACACACACACACACACACACACACACACACACACACACACACACACACACACACACACACACACACACACACACACACACACACACACACACACACACACACACACACACACACACACACACACACACACACACACACACACACACACACACACACACACACACACACACACACACACACACACACACACACACACACACACACACACACACACACACACACACACACACACACACACACACACACACACACACACACACACACACACACACACACACACACACACACACACACACACACACACACACACACACACACACACACACACACACACACACACACACACACACACACACACACACACACACACACACACACACACACACACACACACACACACACACACACACACACACAGAGAGGCATTTTCGCCGCATCGGTACCATCCTTCCTGGCCTGCATTATTACGCGGCAGCGCAACTCTGGTGATCAAATCCCACAGTTGGGATTGCGGAAATTCAATGTGCCCAGCCAGATAAGTGCACAGCCACGTTAGCGGCAGCAGCAACAACAGTAGCACCATTAAAAGGCCGCAATTAATTAGTTTCCAGCGCGGAGAGCGGCGGCCGTAGTCAGGCGCTGCCATCGCGGGGCCACCCTGCGCCGGAGGAGAGAGCGGCGGAATTCCACGCAGACGACGAGCGGCGATCGCTCGCCTCTCCTGGCATTCCCGCGCCCGCTAATGGCTCCGGAGAGGCCGCTGGTCGATTCCGCTCGGCGAACAGGGAAGCGGGCTCCAACGCTTCGGACGCAACAAAAGAGCGAACGCGACGACGCCCTTGAATGCGCCGAGTGTTTGCGCAGGGATGCTCGCACACCCATCGCGGTGGTCCCGCGGCTTGCGCGAGCTCGCGCGCTAACTGCATTTCCTTGCCACCGCCTGTGCGAGCAAACAGCATCAATCTATCAGTGTCCATAACGGCGCTCAAAATGGTGCCGGCGCTGTGGAGCGAGCTTACATTGGACGGGACGAAATGCGAGCGGTTTGGGAAGCCGCGCTTACTTGAAGGAAATAACGGAGAACTACGCTAATCGTTTTTCAACGGTTTCGCTAACGCTACATAAGGCGATTTGTAGGACTAAATGTACTGGAAACGTTGTACGTATTTGCAGATCCTCGGGATGCTTTATCCCATATGTACTGTCTAACGGTGAAAAAAAAAAAGAAGCGATAAGAAAAAACATGCCGTGCTTCGATTGCGCCCTACACTGAGGGATGGAAAAAGATCGTACGACGTTCCCGGTGCCGTGTAGTGCTCTGGTAGCCACATATAATTTGCCGCTCACGGAATTCTAAGGCCCGTGCTCGGTTTCTCCTTCTGTCGACGCTCTAGTGCACATAATCTGAGTGCGTGAGCAGGAAATACGAAATGCTAACGTTCTCCAGCATACTCTCAATTCCTTGCGTCTGGGGAGAACCAAAGACGTTCTCAACGAAGGAGCCGCATGACACGGCAAAGGAATAACTCTAAGAATATGAAATGAAGCGAGTTCTCGCCACTTTTTCAGTTTCGGCCACCACTCCTGCACCTCATGCAGGCGTGTGCTAGTGAATAATGATAAACTCGCAGAAAAGTACTCTTTCCTTTATGGACTGTCAGTTTATATTTCTCGTTTATATGCCAACTTCATGCATGCATTTAGATCCTCAAAAAAAAAATAGAAGTGCAGCACTACCTTTCACCGACTTTACCACGTAGCTGAAACCTAACCCAGATGTTATTGCATCCTTAAAGAGATGGTTAGGCGACCGAAAACATTATTATTTCTTTTTCGTAATGTATTCCTTCTTCCGGGAGTTATCGTGATGGACAAAGACCATACGCCTGACAAGCGCTGATCGCATGCTGGAAAGTGGATTTATTCTCTTTTCAGCCATTTCCAAACTGTTCTCACAAAGTCTAGCCTGCTCCCACGGGGCTCAGGGAATATAAAGCTTTTTTCGACGCAGCGACGTAGGAGTCATTGTTATGCGTACCAAGGATACGCAGGAGACGGATTAGGCTACACCTAATTCCGGCTCGCACACAGCGAGCACTTCCTGCATGCATTTACTCTTCAGTCGAGAGCCAATACGCTCCCCGTAGAGATAGCGACCGGCTCATCTAAAGCGGACTTGCGAAGCACAGCAGTGACGTCACAATGACGCAGACGCGAACCGGAGGTATACGAGCTTCGTGTGAGCACCAGTCGGCTGCGCGGTTGGGACGGTCCCTTAGCCGCTTCGCTGCTTTCGCCATAGGGTCGTAAAGACAACACTGGGCCGTCGCGCGGCGATCATTCCACCCTTATCCCACCTTTTGATCCCCTTTCCACCGGGCAGCGGCCGAAGAGCAGCTAGTTGGTGGCGTTCGCGCCGAGGCGAAAATCAAAGCCCAACAGCCGCGGATTCTTTGCGCGTCCGCTCATGCGAACGTTTGCTGGTTTTGCTGGCGAGGCGAAAGTTGCGCGGCCCGCGACGTTGGCCTAATTACGTCACGCTTAGTCGAGCAAGTTTGTGAAAGAGGAGAATGAAAAAGAGAAAAAAAAAACGGAGAGAGTAAAGAGGGGCGGGCGGTCCTATTGTCAGCGCCATAACTTGCTTGACAGCCCCCCGCGTTCTTTCACGTTGGGGCATGCCCGGCTGCGTCTGTCTTTGGCGTCCGCTCGTTGGTGCACATGCCTCTATTCGCGCTTCATTTAACGGCCTTAAAGGGTGGGGTTAGACTTTGCGAAGAGCCTACGAAAAGAAGGCTCCCATTTTTTCCGCTGAGCGCTCATGGTAAAGACGGTACAGGCCAAGAATGGGATATTTTCCACTGTGTAACCAACGTAATTCTTCCGTCTCTGACCAGAAAGGCGATAACTTTGTTAACAACGGGCGGAAAAAAAACGAAATAAATCCCTAGGGGAAGCAAAAAACTACTCGGGCCTATACTTTGGGCTTTTGATGGCATGTTTTGAGCATAAAGTAAATATGGCGAGTTCTTCGCCTAGTAAGCTGAATGCAAAGTAAGAAACAAACTATTACGAAATGAAATACTGGACTAATCTAGTGAATTTGCTCGGTTTAGTAAATGTGGCTCGAAAGCGGCAAATTTCGACAGAAATGTGGCGGCAAGCGCTCCTTGACGAAACCTCGAGGACATGGAGGCACTACAGGACACAGGCCTGACGAAGGCAACGTTTGGAAGTTTCTTCATAAAAGCGTTCAGTTCAAGTTCACTCCAGACTATGTGTTCAAGGAAAGTCGCGTTTCGATGAAGGCGAATGGAAAAGGGAAACGTTGCTGATACAAAGCGCGAAGTTGAGGCACAAGGGAGTCACTACTCGTCAGAATCCACTTAAGAACAGCCTTTCGGCTAAAGTGAAAAGCTGTATACTTTCTCACAAACTTCATTGGAGGAGAGAAATTCCTCCTGGACCGGGAATCGAGCCTCTGGGACAGCCAGGTATGGCAGATGGCAGGTATGGCTGCGCTTGTGTGGATGCAAAACAGTAATTACTCCCTGGTTACAAATTTTACTCCGTCTTGGAGGATTCTCTTAAGTACATTGCACTAAAGCAGAGGCATATAGGCAGTGATATCCAGACACTTACTGCTTACGTCTCCCTATGGGCATATAGGCTACTCAGGACTGCTGTAGTCGTAGACTCACAGTCTGAATGAGCGCAGCCTACGAATTTCCCAGCGCCAAACGCCTGACAATATTTCACTCTCAATCGTTCATTCACTACCTCACTCCCTCAGTCATTCACTTGTCCACTCACTCTTTCAATCGCTCGCTCATTTAATCACTCAGTCGCTCACCCGCACACCCGCTCGCTCGCTCCCTCACTCACTCATTCACTCACTCACTCACTCACTCACTCACTCACTCACTCACTCACTCACTCACTCACTCACTCACTCATTCACTCACTCACTCACTCACTCACTCACTCTCACTCACTCACTCTCACTCACTCACTCACTCACTCACTCACTCACTCTCACTCACTCACTCACTCACTCACTCACTCACTCACTCACTCACTCACTCACTCACTCACTCACTCACTCACTCACTCACTCACTCACTCACTCACTCACTCACTCTTCCTTTCCTCCTATCTGATATTATAACTCTGGTCGATGTAAATATCGCAGGAACGCGAATCCCTACCGACGGAACCGAACCACGGTTTGGGTGACAGCAGTTCAGAACCTGCGCCACTGGAGCGAAATGCCGAGTCATTCGGAAGTCGAATTTAATTTCCCGAGTGGGGGGATTATTTTCTTCCTTTTGCTCTAAAAATTACTCCCGCTCGCTCCCGACAGTCTAGACAACAAAAAATCTTGCCGCGCCACCCTTCGTGCTCTACATCGGTCGGGCGAATCTTCTTGTTTTGCTCAAACGTCGCGCTGAATGGACTCACGGACGACGAGAACTATGAAGCGAGGAGAAGGGTTCTTCCGTGTACACCTCGCCCCCCCCAGCGACCTCTCCTCCACGTCTCCACGTGCTGTCGGAGGCTAAGGCGAATTCAATTTTCAGAGGTTGGACCGGGTCTTCATTGCGAAGAGACTGCTAGGAAAGAAATGGGAAGCTAAAGAGAAGAAAACGGCGAAAAAGGCGCAGACACGGGAAGCTAGCGTCTCGCCCCGGGGTTCACCGGGCTGTTTCGTTTTTTGTTTTCACTCACCATCGGTCTTTCATTTGCCTCCGCTATAGGCCAGTCACATAACGCCAAATCAGACCCCGTAAATACGTACGAAGGACGAAAATGAAACGGGGCAACAAGAAAGCAAGCAAGCAAAGATGCCGAGACTGGAAATCTCGAACGCGAACACTCGCTTCCCCTTTCGGTGTTTTTCTGACTAAGGTTGCAGCCCTAGAGAGGGAGCCTCGGGCGGTTCCTTGAGAGTGCCGGGACCAGCTCCGGCGTGGCCCGGGAGCATCCGTGGAATTCGAAATGAAGCGGGAAAATTGAATCGGGGCCTTTAATTGACGGAATCACGGGACCGTCCTCCCCCCTTCCACTGCTGGGGCCGTCCGACGCCGGGGAACGCGGGTCAGGCAGGAATGGAGCGATTTGATTCTCATAGTCGTGATGGCGAGAATTCCGCAAATGCTAAAGGGCAAGTAAGGGGCAAGAAGATAAAGGAACTGGCTAGCATGCAAGCATTCGGTGAGAGCGCCGTTAAAGAAGAAAAGGGGAACCGAAGACTGCAATTGGGAAATTTTGGAGTGTTGCGTGATGATGGGAGATTGCCTTGCCTTAGAACACCGAGAACACCCTAGAAAATGGAAATAATGACATCTCTAGAACGACCCGGATGCAGAGTTAAATATTTCACCCAAGTCGTCGTAGCCGTTTGTTATCGTATAGTTAACCCTTCTTGTCTTCGCGTACAACGGAGGCTGAAATATTGAAGACCTTACGAAGGGAGGAAAATCCTTTGACAGGGAACAGATTCTAGCGATGCGAGAGAAACGGTCGCCGGGGGAACAGAAAGAGCGCCAAAGTTTGCGCGCCTCGGCTGAATAATTGGTGAGCACTCTAGCTGACCTCCTCGGTCTCTTTTCATCCTCTTGCACCAAGGCGCGTCCCTCCGAAGGAATAAGAAAAATAGCCATTGCTCGCAATTCTGCGCTTCGTTCCACTGCTCTTCTTCTCGGTAAAGGTGGTTGAAGAGTTTTAGCGGCCAGCGCGAAAGCAGCGAGAGGTGCATATATTTCCCCTATAATTATAAATATAAGAGTCGATTTAGAGTTACGCGTTGATGTCATTTCGTTCTCATGGAATAATAATAATAATAATAATTGGTTTTGTGGGGGGGGGGGGGGAGGAAATGGCGCAGTATCTGTCTCATATATCGTTGGACACCTGAACCGCGCCGTAAGGGAAGGGATCAAGGAGGGAGTGAAAGAAGAAAGGAAGAAAGAGGGGCCGTAGTGGAGGGCTCCGGAATAATTTCGACCACCTGGGGATCTTTAACGTGCACTGACATCGCACAGCACACGGGCGCCTTAGCGTTTTTCCTCCAAAAAACACAGCCGCCGCGGTCGGGTTCGAACCCGGGAATTCTGGATCAGTAGCCGAGCACTATAACCACTGAGCCACCGCGGCGGGTTTCTAATGGAAACAAAAACTGAAAACAGGACGTAAGCAAGTGGTTATCTAAAGCCCCCTAATCAAAAGTGATGTCCAAGTGGTGCCCAAGAGAGCTGGAGCAGGTTGGAACGCCGCTACTGGGAAAACTAAGTCCTCGAGACGGTTTCTTGAACATTTACCGCTGTCTTTAGGATCACAGAGAAACCGCACTAATCAACACGGATCATACCCAACAATTCTGGGCAAAAGAAGCTTCGAGTGGGAAACCGTTTATTAGCGCATTTTTTTTTTTCATATAGCGTAAGATTTTAGAATAACAATCAATAGATCCGCTGATAACCCGACACTAGTCTTGAATTTTTTTTTATTAACGTTTTTGCTTTCATGAAAAGCGTTCCCCGTTGGTTTTCTATGGCAGTCCTAACTGTTCGATGCGATCCATGGAAACACTTAAAAGGAAAGATTTTTCTGCGTATCAGAAGAATGAACCATTACCTTCAATATTTCTATAACAGTGTCTTACAATTTTCCAATCTTCAAAACGTTTGTCCGAGAATGTTGGACACATCGGCAGGGTATGCCTCACATGTTGCTAGTGTTGACCCGCTTAGTTTAGCTTATCCTTAGTTTTCTCAACTGAAACCTAAAGGGACACCAAAGAACGCTCCACTGAATATTCATCATTTGCAAAAATTGATTCGACGAGTTTTTCTGGTTTTTGGGGAAAGGATACGGCGCAGTAGCTGTCTCATTTTATCGTTAGACACCTAAACCGCGCCGTAAGGGAAGGGATAAAGGAGGGAGTGAAAGAAGAAAAGAAGAGAGAGGTGCCGTAGTGCAGGGCTCCGAAATAATTTCTGGGCAAGTTGATGCGCATCCAGCAGTAAAAGGCAGCTTTATTCAGTGAGAAAATCGCATGAAATTTTTTTCAGGTAATCGTTTGAAACTCGTGACGTCTGCGCCAACAAGCACTCCTTGATCACTGCTTGTAAGGAATGGGGCCGCAGACTAGCCTCCGGGATGTGAGCAAAAAGCTATATCGGCGCAGCGAAATTTACTTGCTAAATCGACCGCTAGTGGAGACGCCTATATTTAATTTTCGCAACTTTTTCTACAGGGTAGCGTCTTTGTGGTCTACATGCTGTAACATATCGATACACACCAAATTAAATTGATCCTTAGCGTCCCTTTAAGCGCCGTCTCTCGGATTTTGGAGTGTGTATACTATCCGCTCTAGCGGTCCACAACGCTTCTTCTACAACGCAGTCAGTCGTTGATAAAATTGTACAGTACAAGCCTTACACTGGGCACAGAACGGTTTTGCCAGACCTTGCCTTGTGTATCCCATCGTCACTTCCGTTTCTGCCTCATTGGGAATTTGCAGAATGTGGTGATAACATAAGCGCCAGCAGTCGCTCCCTCCTTTGTATGAGGCCTAAGGGGTGTGCCGTATCGAGAACGTCGCAAAAAAAGAAGGAAAACATCCCAACGATGAAAGATCGCCTTAGCTTGGTACCCGTCCCTCATGCTACACGTGGGCCACATCTTTTAGCTTCCACCTACAAATATACGATGTAAGGAAGAAAAAATTCAGGTTGAAGGACAAAGATGCGGCGGCCTTAAAGACAGGTGTCTTGCTGTCCTTGATGATATAGAACTAACTGTTGTCGCGAGCCCAAAGAAACGATGAGTATATTGAGAAAACGGAGCAAGGTTCTTTTAAGCAATCGTCTTTCATGAAATAAGTTGTAGTGACCAGCACTTCCGTAAGGCATTGCATGCTTTCAAGATGTATTACAGGAAAAAAGAAAAAGCGATTGAAAAACAAATCGAAGGTAAACGGTTTGCACAAACGACACGTTTTGGAAACATTGAGGGGCCTTGCTTTTTTCTTTAAGCGGGACCAACATTGCGAAAATGAATGTCGCAAAATAAAAAACGAGAGAAAACGTTGTTGCCACAACTTTCAGCAAATAAGGAATGCTGAATGCGACACGGTCCAGCGCGTGTTCTGCAAAAGGGAAAGTTTGTAACAAGGCATTTTATCCTCCACGGATTTCTGATAATTAAGTTTCCTGTTTACCCTTTGTATCAGGCACACAGTGTATTGCTCCGGGCACTAGGAAAGGAAAAAGCCGGCCGAACAAAAATCCTTCGCCAACAAAAAGAAGTACAGCAGGATGCCGAATAGAAGGGAGAGCAAAAACAAGATGGCCTTAATTCATTTGCGCTGCTGCGGCCAAAAATAAAACAACAAAATATGACCAATCATGCGCCCGAGAATTCCTTCTAGAGCAGAGGGCGCATGTTAATAACGCCTGCGTGAACCTGACTTCGCACATGCATAGCAGATTAGGCTCTCTGTTATAAAGAGCGATTTGGTGATGCATTGCCAGTCAAACAATGCAACAGACGTACGGAGGGAAATTGGAAAAGAACGTCCTGCCCAGCTACACAACTCTGCTAGGCACGAATATGAATTAGGAGAACAATCCACTTCCAGCGTCAGTAAGAGACAAAACGTTTGCCAAATTGAAATATGGGCCATTGTCAGTTGTAGATATACCAGGCGCAGTGAGGCACAAAGCGTACCCTCTAGCAAAAGGCTATGCGCTCAAATGGTGCGCAGTTTTTTTTAACCTTTTGGCAGTATTAAACTTTCTCTCGCCATGAAGGTATCGTAAATTGCTGTTCGCTTCTGAGAGGATTAAATGTTATACCAGCCGTTATGCTGTGGGTGGCTATGGGTCCGCGATCATACTTTGCACTTTGGCCCCTGAGTTACTTAGGAAGACGATGTCATCAGCCAACCGTAGATTATTATGGCGTTCTCCATTAACTTTTATTCCCACTTAATCTCAATCAAATTATCTCAACACCTGAGCAAACACGAGGTGAATAGTACTGAAGAGATGGTGTGTCCTTGTCTGACATCCTTCCTGACCGGTATCCTATGACTTTCCTCGTGAATTATCACACATACGACCTTCAAGATTGGATGACGCGACAGGTTTCAGCCAGGCTTAGGAAACCCTGCATTTATGTCCGATATTCGAGTCGAAGGCTCAAAAATTGGTTGCTCGCATCAACTCAAATTTGGCGTTAGTTCGTTTGCTGGGTTAGTTTGTTGCAAAAGGTATTTTTTAATGCGTATGGCACGCCTGGAATGGAGTTAATATACTGGCTTCGTGTTTCGCATCTAGTGGAGATCAGGTTGAGTTTTTCGACAGCTTCAGGGTTAACTGCTTGACTTGTAGCGCTTCCACTAACACATCCCTGTGTCGCATGAATATTCGCACAGTTAGCCAATAATCACGAAAATATTCAATTCGCATTCCGTTCGGTTTTTTGAATATTCGATTCACATTCGATTCGCATTCTGTTCGGTTGTTTCACTATTTGATTCGTATTCGATTCGGTTATTTCATCAGTCGAGTCGTATTAAATTCGGTTTGGAAAAAACACTGTTCGCAGTTCACATTCCGTGGCATGTGATGGGGTTTTGTTCAACTTTCTAATAATTTATCTTTCAGATTAGAAATGATTACACTACTAATTTACCACGGATCAACGTAACTCATTAAAAAAAGAGAAAATATTCCTCTATGCTTTCTTTCGTTTCGGTGAGTGTTGGCTGCCTTCCTACGCTAATCGTACACAAGATATTCTTTTCATTGCTGGCTTTCTCGTCTTCTCTCTCGCAATCCTGTTCCTTGAAGCTCAACGATAATGCCGGCCCGTTCTCCGCAAGTCGCCCCTTTCTTGGTGTAGTGTGTTCGAAGCGTACACGCACGCATTCGAAAGCATTTTAGGTAACTTGCTGTACTAGAGGTACTGTGCTATATTATAGTGGCTATCGAAGCTGTTGTGAGCGCTCATTTTCGCGTAATTGTCCGTGTCGTCTTCCATCTCATGTATTTCTCCCAGGCGCCGAGCGATCGTTCCGATCGACGGATCGTTCCTTTTTCTTTACTTCTCTTCGCTTGCTCCATCAACATGATAATCATCATAATAATAACAACCACGCGCGTTCAAACTCAGCTTGGTGAATAAACGTGTTAACAACATCGTAAGCATTATTTTCTTTTTCTCTTCTCTTCCTCTTCGAGAAACATCTGGACAGCATTGTATTCTAGAAGGACTCAGAAAAAAAAAACAATGGTAGACCATGCAAATATTCTCAAGATTGAGAAACCTCACACATTACCAACTTCAGCCATCTTTCGTCGCGCGAAGGTAGACAAAAATAACTATACCCCTCGTATTAATGCTTTTAGTGCGACTCGTCGCAGATTTGTCGTTGAGAGAGGGGCCACCTAGAAGCCCGAACCAGTCCGTCAATAATAGCACGCGTTTCATTTCACTTTGCACTTAGTGAAACGTGTGATAAACGAACGAAGTTCTTTTCGAATGCGATAAGAATTTAGGACGCATGTTTAGAGCGCGAAACACATCCGATAGCCGATCGTATATCCATAATTTGTTTTACAGCGGCGGATGTTATAGGCTCGTCCCCTGGGTTTAGCTGGTTTAGTTTGGTTTATGGGGATTTACCGTTCCAAGGCGACTCAGGGTATGAGGGACGTCGTAGTGAAGGACTCCGAAAATTTCGATCACCTGGGGTTCTTTAATGTGCACTGACATCGCACAGTACACGGGCCTCTTGAATTTGGCCTCCATCGAAATTCGACCGCCGCGGCCGGGATCGAGCCCGCATCTTTCGGGCCAGCAGCCGAGCGCCATAACCACTCAGCCACCGCGACGGCCTGGGTTTAGCGTCTTCTTAGTAGACTTAGACTTAGTAGTAGTGGTAGTAGTAGTAGTAGTAGTATTAGTAGTAGTAGTAGGTGAAGGTGAAGTAGTAGGTGAAGAAGGTGAAGGAATACGGAACGCTCCGTGCGCGGCGCCTGCTGCGAACCTCGCCGCCGGAAGGGAGCCTCCGCGACGGTGGCGCCATGTGACTCGAGCGACGAACTGGAGAGGAGTGCTAGTTGAAGAACTAGAGCGTGCGCTAAACTAAAAAAAGCTCTCTATAATCATCATCATCATCATCATCATCATCATGATCACCACCCCGACTACGCCCACTGCAGGGGAAATGCTTCTCCCATGTCTTTCCAATTAATCCTGTCCTTTGCCAGCTGAGCCCACCGTATGCCTACTAACTTCTTAATCTCGTCTGCCCCCTGCTACGCTTGCCTTCTCTTGGAATCCACTCCGTTACCCTTAAGGACCGGCGGTTATCTGAGTGCTCAATAACAATGCATTTATGCATGTCGCTCTCAAAATCTTGTCTTGAATATATCGCGAAACGTTAATACTGCAACAGCTGTCGCTGAATCGTGCCTTTTGTAGTGGTAAGCGTCCTGTGAGATTTTTTTCTGCTGCTTTTGATATGCTGGCTCCTTTGCTAAACAAAGTGTTATTTAAACAGTTGCGCATGTGAAATGGATGTTAGTGAGAATAAACTTTTCGCAAATTGTCAACATCAGGCGACTTCTATATAGTTGGCCGCGTTTGTATAACCAGCGACAATCACTTCTCGCACGCCGATGTCAACAATGCTTAAGTTTCATGTTTATTCGCCATCACCCATTAGAAGACAACTGCACTGCAGGTCCTGAAGTTAAAAACTGTCACCACAGATAAAAACAACACGATGGTAATGCGGGTGTTAAAATCTTTGGTCGCAGCATACGAAAATCGAAAGGTCAAGGCGCGTTCATATTGCAAAGTAAAATAAACATTTCTTCCAAGGAGCAAATAAATGAAGTGCTACAAAAATATAGCTTCCCTGAGCAACGCTGCTGATAACGTAAGGAATGCAAAAAATCGAAGCATAAAAGCTTAGATGCACGTTTGAAGATGAGATAACATTGCGTCAAATAAGCAAATACAGTTGAAAAGCACTTCAGCATGATGACGTATGATCATTTGAGTAAATGTGGAGAATAACTTGAGATAAGAAGAAAATATTTTGCTAGCTAATGATACGCAGCTAATTATTCATGAGTTAGCATGCAAGGACACTCTTGCAAGAATAAAATCTACGTAAGGAACAATCATGCAGCCCAATTTCAAAACTAGAAATGCTTACATCAATAAAGCCACTAAGAATATATATTCTCGTGGTTACAATAGGTGCTGAAATGAGTCTTGCCTGGCAGATGACTTGATTAAAAAAAGTGTAGTATTGCACTGCTTTATTCCAGTTGTTACTGCAATGAAATTTAATTTGTCCATACGTGCCTTAGACGGAAGCAAGGCTGTCACCATGAGACTCAGTAAAGTTAGCATTGAGAGCTTTTAGGGCAGACCGCCATAATGAATGTTGCTGCCAAGTTCCTCAGTTGGGAGTAAACGTCTTAAGCAAAAGGAGCCTGTCGCAAAGAACAAATGCTGAATCTACAATAAAGTAATGTTAGCAGGTATACGAAGGGACCATATGATGGGTCGACGTGACTGGTATCGTAGTAGCTGAAGTCCATCAGGGCGGAGTGAAGTACGTGTTCCCTCAAAAGGACACGCGGCAAGATAAATGCCTCTTAGTGCTCGTTGCGTGATGTACCGAACGGCTCCGGCCACGGCATAGTATCTGAACAGTGGTGCTGACCAATCAGGCACTCATCAAGACTAGCCGTTTGGCCGTGCTTTTCGATGCCTGTAATTTGCTAGTTAGCGTCGCTTTCCTATACGGTGTTTCAGCTAACTTGTGGCAAGGTTTAAGAAACGTCGGCGTGGTCTACGATGTTTTAAACTGGGCAGAATTACTGTATTTGAAGTTTTTTGTTCAGGTCAGCATATTTAAATGCGTCTGACTTCTAAACAACTAAGATAAATTGGGAAACTTTCTTTATCTTTAAATTTAGCTAAAACTCTTTAATATAGAATTTGTAGAACGTATAGAGAAATGCCATTTCCTTCAGTATTCTTAGAAATAACTAGCGCGCTTATTTTCATACTTCTTAAAGCCGCCGCGATGGCTGAGTGGTTATGGCGCTCGGCTTCCGGCCCGAAAGACGCGGGTTCAATCCCGGCCGCGGCGGTCAAATTTCGATGGAGGCGAAATTCTGGAGGCCCGTGTACTGTGCGATGTCAGTGCACGTTAAAGAACCCCACGTGGTCGAAATTTTCGGAGCCATTCACTACGGCGTCTCTCATAGCCTGAGTCGCTTTGTGACGTTAAACCCCTATAAACCAATCATACTTCTGAAATGAAGCCGGCGAGCTGGCGCCTCATGTCAACGCTCAGCAACGAGATATGGGCATATTTAAATTCGCCCGAATAAAGAAAAGCGGTTGAGCAAGCCGCACCGAATAAACAAGCCACCGACCGGTGATGGTTCTGAGATGGGCAAGGAAAGTCCGCTAGCTAAAATCGCGACTCTGTATCAGGAACGGGACCACGCAGTTGCAATTTTACGGCATAACGTTTTAGAGTGAAACGGGGCAGCATCATTATGATTTTAGCAAAGCGCCTGATTCCAGTCAGCCGGCCAAGCACACGGCACTGCTCATTGCAATGCGATCGTATTGACCGGTAGCCTAGTTGTTCATTGCGGCTTGCGTAACCATTTTCCTTCAATCTGATAACGTTGGAAGGTGATAACATCAGGACGCGGGAGCACATAGACAGGTGACAATTTTTAAATCTCGCAAGTTATATTATAAGGTAAAAAAGAAAAAGAAATGGCGGTGGTTTAGCTTTGGTTAAACCTGGAGTGACGCGATAGCTACAGCTGGCCGGGTGGAACTTGGTCACATGACCAACCACGTGACAAACCACGTGATCAGCCACGGCGCCGATCCGCCGGCAGCTGCTCCGCACCACGTGACCAACCACGTGACAGCGTGGCGGCGCAGCCACAGGGTGGCAGTGCCGCCACGGAGCCGCCACGCTGAAGGCTCGAAATGCTACCATAATGTAGCTATCGCTAGAAAAGTGTGATAGTGGCTTTCACGAAAACAGTAAGAATGAACATTTCAAAACTTGATCTAGAACGTTTACATTGAAATTTTTCGCTGAAATGAACAAATATAAAGTTAGCCACTTATAGTTACTAGTTGGCAAATAAGATGCCTTTAAAAAATAGGCCGACTTGGACAAGGGGACTGCATATAGCTCTCTACAAAAGTCAGAGCAGATGTTCGCTGAAACATCGTGTAATCATATGTGAATACGATGTGTCTGCACCACTGATGTATTCCTGTTTTGTACGTGGATGGGAAAGCTGATTTTCTTTACATTTAAGGGCGCGTAAAAATGAAGAGAGGAAGCGCAATAAAATGTTTTGAATGTGCCAGCGCTTGCACATGACTTGCTCAATGATACTGGAAAAACTACGGTTTAGTAACCACTTGCCACTCCCGATCGGTCAAAAATTCCGCCTGTTCTTATTTTCGCAGACACAAGGGGCAAAGCGTTGACATCGTAACCTTAGTTTTATTAGTCTCGCTCAAATAAAGCTCTTTTGACTCACTCGCTGCCGTGATGAAAGCTGCCCCGGCTCGTTTCATGAAATCTCCCCTTCTCGACAGACACCTTTCCTCTCCCTCTCGGCCTCCTGTTCGAGCCGAATCTCAGAAGGATTCCCAACTGCGATCTGCCTCAAGTTTCTCGAGTCGCAGTTCGAGAAACTTTCTTTCTTTCGAGAAACCTTTTTGGAAGGAAGCTAATGCAACAGCCTGTCCGTTCTCCTGCGCTGATGTGCCGGCCACCGACGGCCAGCTGACGCTCCCCCGGGCAGCTTCTTCTTCCCTAAAAGAAGAGACAGCCGTTCCCCGGGAAGCGAGCCCCGCGAACGGCAGAGAGACTTAGGTAGAAACGGGGGAGGATTAGGGAAGAGAGTCGAGCGCTGGGGATCCTCAGGAGAGCCCTAATATATCGCGCACCGTTGCCGAGGGAGTGACGGTGAGGAAGAGGTAAGTCCGGCCGGTTGGGGGAAGGGAAAGCGCTTAAGTGGTGCGGCCGGCAGCGTTCCAGAAGGCGACGGTGCTGCGCGAAAGGTCACGTGACGCGTCCGAGACCTCCAGTGGTGTAGCCGAGATTGGCTGTTGCAGGCGGCTCCGGCGGGAGACACAGCCCGCTAGCCATGAACGTCCCGGGAAAGCGTGTCGGAAGAAACAAAAACCCCGAAGAACCAGCAGAGGCCTCGATGTCTCCCGGGGAAGCGAGCGCAGTAAATAAGAGGCCAGGACGGCGGGGACGCTGAACAGCGGTCGAACCCATAGCCACTGCTGCCACCGGTGTGTGTGTGTGTGTGCGTCTTATTGTTTTGCCCGATAGCTTCGTAGAGATGCGTGTTGTATGATCGTGTAGCCGAGACCGGCAACTTCTTGCTCCTTCAGACATCTTGCTCGGCAGGCCGTCGAGATATCGGAGTGCATCCGCCGGGGAAATAGAAGGAGCGGGCCGGTTTGCTTACGCCGGGAAAGCTTTTGTTCCCAGCGACCAAGTGTGTCGTGGGCGAGACAGTCAATACGCTGGTCTCCCAGATTACTGCAGCGAAGCTGCTGGGACTCGGGAGTGCATTCCCGGCGGCGCTGGAAGAAGCGGAAGAAATGACTGATCGAGATGAGTAAAAGAGAGGAAGGATGGAGACCCTTGAGTGCAGGTAGAGGTAACCGTACATTGATCCACCTACTGGAAACGTAGGCCTCCCTCGAGAGCGAGGCCGAGACAGGGCCTTTAGTCAAACGGACGGAAATGAAGGGATGTGGCAAACAAGGAAGCAATTAGTCTGCGCTGCTAATGAAGAAGGATACGATGGTACGTGATGAGGCGGCAAGGCCTTTCAGTAACGAAGACGGAAGAGCGGGAAAGCGCGAGCGGAAAGTAATAACGGCTTCATTAACATGAGTGGCGATAGGTACGTAAAAAGTTTCACTGCGAAAAAACTAACAAACAACGTCCCGAGCGCAGAGCGTAATGGGCAAGTAAAAGCTGAGCGGAAGAAGAGAAAACGGATGGAAGTGGGGCATGCTGGGATTGCGCATCAGGCCATATAAAAGGCGCGCACCAAGAGGTAACAAGATCAGACCCGCGAGAAAAGTAAGCGGGAAGAGAAAAAGAAGTACGATCTTGTTGTGAACACTCGAGGAGGAACCGAGCTGCAACAAAACGAGCGCGCCGAGGTCGGAGACACAAAGAATTCTTTCTACATCCTACGCCCGTCCTCTGGTCCCGCCTTGTTTGTAGCGGCGTTTCGAAAATCCTTTTTGCCCGTTCCTCCCGTTGCGGCAGCCAGGGCTTCGGGGCCGGCTTTAAAAAATATATAAAAAGGAAATTGTCTCGGAGAGCCGGAGCAAACATATCTTGCAAAAATGAATAAAAAATAAAAAAAAAGACGGTTCGAGAGGCGAAAAACAAAGCCGGCTGAGAAGCGTGAAAGCAAGCAACACGTTCGTTCAGTGGGCGCGCCTCTCGGAGAGCTTCGCGGACTGCCGTGTCCGGGCTCGGTTCGCCCCGGGAACATCAGCAGCAAAGCCGCCGTGGCCGGCCACCGCTCTTTGACGCCCGGATGCCTCTTTCAGACCGCCATCGCGAGCAGCTGAAACCCGAAAATGAAGTGTCTTCCCCGCCACGTCTCCCCGCTGTCCGCTTTCGCAAAAAGAAAGGCGTACTTTCTTAACGGCTCGACCCCCGGCGTCTCCTTCTAAAGCCACGTGCAGACGCCGCGGTGATATAGCGCGTCCGTATACCCCCGCGTGCTGCACGCGTGGATGGCGGTGCGCTTCGGTCACTTTTTAAACCCATTTTCTTGCTTTATGGTTTCTTTTCTTTCACGCAGGCAGTGGACGCGTAAGCAGTCTTGCAACACAGCCTCGGGGAGAGCAGCCGGCGCTGGACGGACGTTGTTAGCATTCGGCGCCGCGTGCGACGAAGGGCCTTGTTATTCCCGCGCCTGTGAGTTCCCTCCCCGGAGCCAAGTTATTAGGGACCATTACTGGGGCCAGCGCGGTGTCGTGCTCACTCAGTCTCGACAGCCTCTGCAGGCGAAAAACGGGGAAAGGCGATGGTGGCACACGGGACGAGCGACGAGGGGGGGGGGCTCTGCAGGTCAACCGTGAATGATGTTAGCGTAGCCTCTATATTTAGGCCTTGTCCTCCGATTCTCGTGTTGAGAACAAGTAAGCAGATCTGTTCCTTCCCCCCATAGGTGTAATTAGCGCTCGGTAGAAAATGGACACCCAAGAATGTCGTCTTTTGTCTCACATATAATATGCACCCGGCGCATTATTCTCTCTCTGGTATATATATATATATATATATATATATATATATATATATATATATATATATATATATATATATATATATATATATATATATATATATATATATATATATATATATAATATATATATATATATATATATATATATATATATATATATATATATATATATATATATATATATTGTAACGTGAAGATGTGCACACCAAAAGGGAAAAATATATTTACAGGGAAACAGCTTACAGCCACGCAGCCGAACAACCGGGCACGCGAAGTCCAGCAGCAGAAAAACGCACTTCGTCCTCTCCGCGTTCCAAGCGCGAGCGCACCAAGCACGAGCGTTCCAAGCACAAGCACAACCGTAGCATAACTCCCGGCGGCAAAAGCACCGTCCCGGTGCTAAGTGGATGATGTAGCAGGCGTGTGGTACGGTTTGAGACGGACTACATGAACGACGTCAGTCAAAGGGCTAGTGGACGACGTCGGAGCATGAAGAGGTGTAATCTCGTAGGTCACGTCGGTCACCTGACGGAGAACTCGATAAGGGCCACTGTACTGACGTAGAAGTTTCTCAGAGAGACCGACATGGCGAGAAGGAGACCAAAGGAGGACGAGTGAGCCCGGCGGATAGTGTACTGGGCGATGCCGGCGGTCGTAAACTGACTTCTGGTAGGTCTGAGATGCGGTGAGCCGGTCTCGGGCGATTTCACGGGCCATAGTTGCTCGGGAGATGGCGTCACGTGCATACTCTGTGGTCGAGGCAGTAGAACTCGGTAGTAATGTATCCAATGGCAGCGCAGGATGCCGACCAAACAGAAGGTAGAAAGGAGAATAGCCGGTGGTATCATGCCGCGACGAATTATAAGCAAATGTTACATAAGGCAAGGCAACGTCCCAATCGCGGTGGTCGGGCGAGACATACATGGATAGCATATCGGTCAGAGTCCTGTTGAGGCGCTCGGTAAGCCCGTTCGTCTGGGGATGGTAAGCTGTAGTGAGCTTATGCTGCGTGCCACAGGACCGGAGGATATCGTCAACTACTCGGGACAAAAAGTAGCGGCCGCGGTCCGTCAGCAATTGGTGTGGAGCGCCGTGGTGAAGGATTGCGTTCTGCAATAGGAAGTCGGCGACATCGGTTGCGCAACTTGTTGGTAACGCACGCGTGATAGCGTACCGGGTCGCATAGTCGGTCGCGACAGCAATCCAACGGTTGCCGGAGCAGGACGTCGGGAAAGGTCCGAGAAGGTCGAGTCCAACACGGTAGAATGGTTCGAGAGGTACGTCAATAGGCTGTAGAAGGCCAGCAGGCAACGTTGATGGTCTCTTCCTGCGTTGACAGAGGTCGCAGGAGGCAACGTAACGCCGAACAGAGCGGTACAGACCAGGCCAAAAGAAGCGGCGTCGGACCCGATCGTATGTGCGGGAGACGCCGAGGTGGCCTGCGGTCGGTAGGTCGTGTAGTTCCGCTAGGACAGATGAACGGAGACGCTGGGGAACGACTAGCAGGAGCGGAGGTCCGTCAGGACGAAGGTTGCGGCGGTATAGGACGCCATCCTGAATGACGAACAGTTGCAATGAAGGATCTCGGCTGGCACAGTTGAGGCGATCAATGAGAATACGCAAGGAAGAATCTTGTCGCTGCTCGTCCGCGATGTTAACCAGATCGGAGATAGCGAAGAGGCACGGGCCGAGGTCGTTGTCTCCAGGATCAGGCGGCTCTACAGGGTGCCGAGACAGGCAGTCGGCGTCTTGATGGAGACGCCCTGACTTGTAATGAACAGTGTAAGAATACTCTTGGAGGCGCACCGTCCAACGTCCGAGCCGGCCTGTGGGGTCTTTCAGTGAAGACAGCCAACAAAGGGCGTGGTGATCGGTCACTACGGAGAATGGACGGCCAAACAGGTACGGTCGGAACTTAGCTACGGCCCAAACAAGAGCTAGACACTCGCGCTCTGTAATTGAGTAATTTCGCTCAGCTGTAGAAAGGAGGCGGCTGGCATATGCAATAACGCGTTCTTGCCCTTGGTGACGTTGGGCTAGCACGGCGCCAATCCCATAACCGCAGGCGTCTGTGCGAACTTCAGTCGGAGCCGACGGATCAAAATGGGCCAGAATAGGTGGGGAGGTGAGTAAGTCGACTAGCGAAGAAAAGGCCTCCTCTTGGGCAGGGCCCCAGGTAAAAGGGGTGTCTTTCTTTAGAAGGTCGGTCAGGGGGCGAGCGGTGCCGGCAAAATTTTTGATGAAACGGCGGAAGTACGAGCAGAGGCCGACGAAGCTGCGCACATCCGTAGACGACTGGGGAATAGGGAAGTCCTTGACGGCTTTAACTTTAACAGGATCCGGGCGGACACCAGAAGCGTCGACTAGATGTCCGAGAATGGTGAGTTGGCGGCGACCGAATTGACATTTCGACGAATTGAGCTGTAGCCCGGCTCGACGGAAGACAGAAAGAATGCTCGCCAGTCTTTCGAGGTGCGTGGTAAACGTGGGCGAAAAAACCACAACATCGTCGAGGTAACATAGACATGTGGACCATTTAAAGCCGCGAAGCAAGGAGTCCATCATTCTTTCGAAGGTAGCTGGCGCATTACAGAGACCGAATGGCATAACTTTAAACTGATATAAGCCGTCCGGTGTGACGAATGCCGTCTTTTCGCGGTCATTGTCATCAACAGAGATTTGCCAATACCCGGACCGAAGGCCAATTGAAGAGAAAAATTTGGCTCCGTGAAGGCAGTCCAAAGCATCGTCTATTCTTGGGAGTGGATAGACGTCTTTTTTTGTTATGTTGTTTAGGTGCCGGTAATCAACGCAAAAGCGCCAGCTGCCGTCCTTCTTTTTAACCAGCACAACTGGTGAGGCCCAAGGGCTCGACGAGGGCTCTATGATGTCTTTACTGAGCATCTTGTCCACCTCTTGCTGTATGATGGTGCGTTCTGTACTGGACACTCTGTAGGGTCGTCTGTGAATAGGAGCTGCGTCACCGGTGTTGATGCGATGCGTGACCACAGATGTTCGAGCCAAAGGGCGGTCATCGAAGTCAAAGATGTCGCGAAAAGACGACAGAAGATACCGAAGGTCGTGAGCTTGCCCTGGTAAGAGGTCAGCAGCAATCATTTTTGCATATTCATCAGGTGGTGGGACGTCAGAGTCGCGGCAGTTCGACGAGTGTGGGACGCTTCTCACCGCCGATACGACGCATTCGGCAGCAGGGCACAGCGTGGCGAGCGACATACCTTGTGGGAGCGGCTGAACGTAAGAGGCAAAGTTGAGAACCGGAAGGGACGCTTGATTTGCCGACATGGTGACAACTGTATGCGCAAGGGCAACACTGCGTGTAAAGGGCACATCAGGAACCGGAGTAATGATGTAGTCACCATCGGGAACTGGCGGGACCGAGGAGAAACGGACATAAGTGGCGGCATCGGGGTCCAGGCGGACAAAGTCGGCGGTGCACAGTCGGTGAACAATTGAATCCGGTGGCTCTGAAGGAACAGGTAGAGCGAGTTGAACGATGCTTGTGGCGCAATCTATAAGGGCGGAATGGTCGGTGAGAAAGTCAAGGCCGAGAATGATGTCATGAGGGCAGTGTTCGAGGACAGTGAAGAGCACAGAAGTATGGCGGCCGGCTATTGAAACACGAGCAGTACACATTCCGACGACAATAGACATACCGCCATCTGCAACACGGACCACAGTTGAGGGGGCAGGAGTGAGCACTTTCCTTAGGCGACGGCGAAGACGAGCATTCATGACTGAGACGTGCGCTCCAGTGTCGATCAGAGCGGTAACAGGGACCCCGTCCACGTCGACGTTAAGGATGTTCCGATGAGCATGAAGAGTTAAAGGAGGGTTTTCTGGTCGGGTCGTCAGAGCAGCATCACCCCCAGACGCTGCAGCCATCAGTTTTCCGACCGGGAGCGGGCATAGGGGGCCGGCGACGAAGGGCGGCGAGGTCGGGGCGATGGAGATCGACGGCGCTGAGGTGACGACGAACGGTTGGTAAGCGGGGTCTGAGCGTGGTGGCCAGAAGAGGTCGTTTCCGAGGGCGAGGGAGAGCGGCGGGAATATGCAGAACCCGGCGGGTAGCGGCTGTAGGTCGAGGACGGACGGCTTCGGCAGTGTCGAGATATGTGGCCAACTCGGGAGCAGTTAAAGCAGATGGGCCTGTCATCAGGTGTTCTCCATTCATCTGGATTGCGGCTGCGTCGAGGGTAGTATGCACGTTCAGAACCGAGCTCCGGGGACATGCGGCGAGCATATGGGGCACTAACTGAGCAAACAGGTTGAATCCCAAGATTGGCAAATTCTTTGCGAACGACAGCCTGTATAAGGGATACTGCTGGAGTACTGTCTGTTGCGGGTGGATGAAACGCAACGGGGGACATTGCCTCTACTTCTTGGCGCACAAGTCGTGTCAGGCTCTCAGATGTCGGCAGACGGCTCGGTGGAGTCGAGTCTACACAGGACGACGTCGCAGTCGTATTCGGCAACCGCGTGAACTGCGGAGAAATTCGGCGGCTCTTCGCTTGTTCGAACCGGCGGCATTCCTTGATGATTGCGTCAACCGTTCCGCAGTCCTTGTATACAAGAAGGTTAAAGGCGTCATCTGCGATGCCTTTGAGCACGTGACCTACTTTGTCGCACTCTGACATAGTGGCGTCGACTTTCATGCAGAGAGCTAATATGTCCTGAATGTATGATACATAGGACTCTGTGGACGTTTGTGCACGGCATGCGAGCTCCTTCTTCGCAGCGAGCTGACGCCCGAATGGCTTACCAAACAGGTCACAAAGCTTGCGCTTGCAGAGATCCCAGCTGGTGAGTTCATCCTCGTGGGTCTCGAACCATACCCTGGCAGTGCCCGTAAGGTAGAAGATGACGTTGGCCAACTTTAGGGTCGGGTCCCACCTGTTGTGTGTGCTCACGCGCTCGTACATTGCGAGCCAGTCCTCCACGTCGACGCCGTCCGTTCCGTTGAAGGTCCCAGGATCTCTCGGATGGGCAATGATGAACGCCGGGTTGGCGGACGCCGACGGAGCGGCCCCTTCGCTGGTCATGGTTGAAGAGCCGGCGAGCTGACGACCGCTGCGAAGTTCCGTGCTTGCTGTGGCTGTACCCCGCACCTCACACCAATAATGTAACGTGAAGATGTGCACACCAAAAGGGAAAAATATATTTACAGGGAAACAGCTTACAGCCACGCAGCCGAACAACCGGGCACGCGAAGCCCAGCAGCAGAAAAACGCACTTCGTCCTCTCCGCGTTCCAAGCGCGAGCGCACCAAGCACGAGCGTTCCAAGCACAAGCACAACCTTAGCAATATATATATATATATATATATATATATATATATATATATATATATATATATATATTTCGGACAGGCTCTGTCCGAAACGTCGACTCAAAATAAATCTATGGCTAAATGAAGCGTTTTCAACTTTGAATATATATATATATATATATATATATATATATATATATATATATATATATATATATATATATATATATATATATATATATATATATATATATATCAGGACTAGTAAGGTATGAAAACCGCCAAGGCTAAAGACGGGTAACTCTTTCCCGGCTTCATTACAATACCTTGCACCCATAGTGGGACTGCCTAGCATCCCTGGAAATTCCAAGCATGTTAGGGGACAAGAAAAGACGCCCTGTCACCTTCGGGATATTTCAAGCACTGGCGATGCGAAAGAAGTCAGGCCGCATTTACCAGAGGCAGACTTGGCGAGCTGCATATTTTTGACAGACTGCACTGATTTGCTTCTTTTAAGTGCCCCAGCGCAGAAGCATTACAGGGAGATGTCAGGATTCAATACAGGAATGACGAAAATAAAAGTAATCGACGACCCATTTGAGGAATTAGAATGCAGCACGAAGCTTTGCGAAATCACAATACAAAAACGTGTGAGAATGTTCATTATGAAGAACAGGATTATAACTAACTTACGACCAGTTTCATATTGCTCTCTGACGTGTCTTTAACTTAGCTCTCACTGCCAAGTGCCATATGAAATACACAGTTATTCTCGCTGACAAACGCGCTTCTGTTATTTTTGCATGAAAACTGCGCGGCGCCGTATCCTCTGTTCAAAAATACTGTAGCTAACAATTTCTTCAGGAGATTGCGGACTATAGCCAGCGTGAAATTCGGTGCGTCGTTGTCTGAAGACGAAGGACAAACACGTTTCGAACTTTGCGCGAGACATGCAAAGGCCGAAACCTCTCCCGTGCAACCCGAACAGGGGAGCATCGCGCAAGATGAAGCACACGCAGACGGCTCGTAACACCCCGACGCCGGGGCCGAAGGCACGGCCGTCGCGACGAACACGCGACATTAAGCACAAGCGCCAGCTCTTATGTCTCGTCGCGCTCGAGAGGAAATTGTGAAGCGAGGCTTCACAATTTCCCCGGCGGCACTGATTGCCTCGCGATACCTCCGTAATGACGGCCCACCGCCTCTGCGCCTTCACGCAGCCTCTCTCGGCGAAGGACGGAAAAGGCAGAGAGAGAGAGACAGGGTTTCACTCCGGCACCATGGGTTTCCTCGCAGGCAAGAGCGCGTCCCCTCGTACGCACTGACTTGGGCGACGACGAAACACCCTATTAATTTCGTCTTCGCCTCCATGGAGGGAAGGAAAAATAACAGAAATAAAAAGAAAGAAAGGAACAAAGAAAATAGGAGCTCCGTATCGCATGCGGAAGAGCTGCAGAGAAGCGGGCTTTACAAGCCCGGGGTGCAGCGGCGCCTCGCAATTTTCTCCAAGATAAATATCCGGCAGCGACAAGCACCCGGGGTCCGGGCCCCGCGTTGTCCCGGAAGTGCGGCGAACAGCCCTCTTCGCCGAGGCGGCTCGCACACCTTGTTTCCGTCAGTACTGGCTGAGAGCCTCCTGGATGCGTGCCCCTGGAAACGTCGTGTATAGGGAAGGGCACTCGTTTTCCCCAAGCTATAGTTTTGGATATGTTTGCCTTTACCCGAGTATGCATCTGGTTGCGCGTTACAGGGACTCGCTTAACGAAAAACCGTCCCTTTTAGTGGCGATTTAAGTTTATCGGCGTGAGACAAAAGATGGACGTGTTTAGTGCACGGATCACCTCTAGATAGGTGTAATCTTCGACAGTTGAGTCCGAACACTCCTGCGCTACCACTATTCGTCTAAGGTGAAGTAATCAGTGGAGCATAACAGCGGCTACCACGCGCTGGAGCCTCTGCCGCGCTATCAAACCGAAGGCTCTCAGTATTCTTGTACTGATTAAAAGAAGACTAACAAAAAAACACCCTCCCGTCGAAACAATATCCTGCCACTTCCTCGTTTCCTCTTCCTAGAAAAGCGGAAATCAGAAAAAGTTTGGCGAAACCTATTAGTCTGGGTAAACAGTTGAGTGTATTCCTCCGACGCTCTCTTGAAACGCTTGTTCAGGCCGAAACAAGGGGAATTACTACGGTACCCGATGGAACAAGAAGGATTAGTGAAGTTGTCGAGACTCATGTTATCAGTGCTAATTGAAACGACGGTAATTGCTGACAGCGAGGCTACGAAATCTGTACAAACGCTTCTATTTCGCACATCTTCCACAGCGCACCACCTGGACCTAACCACTCAAAATTACTAAGGCTCCTATATATTTTAAAGGTAGTGACAGCTACACGCGCGTCCTCTTTCGGGTTCGAAGGAGCAGCGTTATCAGACGACGCGCGATTGGCTGCTTGGCGTCACATGAAATTCTCGTTTTCAGCAGTGATCGTGGATGCTGGATCAAAACTATTCGCCGTGTTTAAAAAACAGAGAAGCCTTAAATATAAGCACGGGAATTTCTAATCACTACTGCACCACGTTGATATTGTATAGACGGCCGTCGAACGAGGACGATAAACCGGCAGTGGTAATCCCCATGATTACGCACAATCTATCGGGACAGTCTAGACAGATAGATAAAGAGAAAGAGAGGGGGAGGCAGGGATGTTAACCAGAAAGGCTTCCGGTTGACTACACTAGTCTAGTTTTCTCAAAATTTCAAGCAAGCCGAGCCCACTTATAACGGCCACTGCAGTAACGAACACACGTTTATTACGAACGAGGGCGGTGGTACCGCTAAAATATGTATTCGGACAATGACATTGCACCTCAGATACAACGAACAAGTGCGGCCACGAAACCCGGTTACAGCGAACGAGAAGGCGCTGTGAACTCGGCCCCGGAGCCGAGAACCGCCGCCTCTTGCAGGAGCATAGAGTGACGAGTGCTTCCAAGCCTCCGTGACATTACCTCCCCCGTTTCTAAGGAAAGAACGCAGCCACCGAACAGGCGGAAGAATAATGCGGGATGTACGGAATGTCGATGAAACTTTTGCCATATGCGCCCGTCATAAGCGCATGCCTTAAAATGCGATGAAAGTGCTTGTGAAAAGTACATGCACTTACGTCCTTCTCTGCACGAGCATGGATGGCAGCCACCGGCGGTCGCCGTGTGTCATCGGGAAGACTCGCAGCGCAGTGCTTCTTGAAGCGACATGCTCGTTGTCTAAGGCACGCCACAAAGGCCTGGACGATGCAGGACTTTCTTGTTAAACGACACTATCATTAGGTATAAGTTTGGAGGGGGTATGGGGATGAGAGGCGATTTCCTCGCGGAGGGGCCTAATAAAAATACGAAGGCTCTGTTCGTGATAGAAAACCGTGCAGTGCACCCCGTGCTGTCTTCTCTGAATGCACAGACCGAACGCGACGAATACCTACTACTTCACATCGACATAATCGCCATTTGCAATTGATTGACCTGGCGTCGACGTCCCATTTCGGCAAACTCTGTTCCCCGTCATGGAGTAAGCCCGCGTGGGTGGAATTCTCAGTACATCAGGAATTGCTTCCGCAAGGCATAGCTCACGACCATAGGAATGATGGAGGATCCATGTTACGAGACACATGAGTTGTGAGAACGCGTCGTCTCTGAGCAGCTACACCGACCTGATGCCGCCTGGGACGGCTTCATTGGAGCGTATGATGACGGCGAATTCGGGAAGCCATACTCCGAAGAAAATATTAGCACGCGAAGTACAAACAGTCTCCCATTGCCAGGAATCTGATGAAGACGATGACGTGGAGGCCTGCCTACTACCAGCTGCCGCAGAAGGTGTCACGATGATTAGTTTACCGCGTCCCTAAATCAGCTTGTTGGTAGCAACGCTATCACCAACGGGCGTGTGACTGCTCTGGAGAGCTTGGAAGACGCCGTAATATGATCTGCTATAAATTGACAGCAACAACGAACTTTCACTGCCTGACTGCATTCCTAGCTTTAACACGAGAAGTGCACTTACAACGAGCCTCGGATACAACGAATGCCATCTACGAGACCGTCAGGTTTGTTATAAGCAGGCTCGACTATATAATATAACCCCATTGAGTTACGCGGTGCTCGCTAATGGTGGCCAATAGATGTGCCAGTTGCTTGCGGCCAGGAAAGATGAACATGGTGCATTGGTCACACTTGTCACATGAAGTGACTGCTCAGTCGTTACAGCTGTCACATATTTCTTTGTGGGAAGGACGCTGCTCACATTAAATGTGCTTCTTGAATATTCATTTTCTGTGTGCATGGTTAAAGGGATGGAATGTCTTTTTGCGTGCTGTGGGACGGGGCGTAAAACTTATTTGACACCATAGTGTACATACCTGAGACTGAAAAACGGGCATTCATGAGAACTAATTTGAGCGCCAAAAGTTTAGTTTCTGTATTACAGGTCTAAGCTCTCCCGTAACTTGCTTCCTTGGGTAGAATGATTCAAAAGATCATCCACTTAAGGTGGCAGCATGCTGTAATTTCTTAACGCAATGAACGACTGAGCATCAGCCAGTTCGGCGAAAAATGCTTAAAAACAGGGAGTCAAAGAATACTGCATGAAGCAAAAAAAAATACGAGCTTTCTCGATGAAAGGGCTCGAACACACAGGCGCACATATACTACCCTTAACCAGCTTGCAGGTAAGCAGTACGCGTCAGCAAATTTAATTCAGCTCTGTTGAACCAGTACTTGGAGTTATTCGTCAATAAAAAAAAACGAGAACAGTGGATAACGATCAACTTTCTTCGTCGGCTTTATCTGACGCTTTGATAAAACCTGGACGAAGACGGGGGATTGGCGCGGCAATTTGTGTTAGTACTCAGTGATCTGGTCTATAGTTGGTTAGGCAGTGAGTCAACACAGCTGACACTGGAAATTATACTTCATTTAACTCGTTTTAACGAACTAATCAGCCGCCACAATTGGGATTATTAGCATGGTATTATCCCAGCCTGCTAGTTTCCCTAGCCCCGAGAACGGGATGTGCGCTATACCGGAAGGACTGCGAGTACTTATAGCAAAAAAAAAATAAAAAATATAATGGAAAGCTATGCTTTAGACGATTCGCCTCAAGATCAACTACGGAGTAGAGTTTCCGAGGAAGGAAATTAATTGATTGGAAGCTCCGCGGTCTTCTAGGGTGAGATAATTGATAGGTGGAAAGTTGCTCTCCGCAAGTTGGAAAAGAGAGGTGCGCATCTTAACAAGCCTTTTGTCATTGCTAGTGGAATGAGTGCGCTGAAGGTCGCTGAGCAGAGCTTTTCACATTAGGGCCTTGAATTCTTTTCACTAAAATTTGGGTCCTATTAAGGCTGACATCCCATAAAAGAAATATTACCCTTTCGGTTTCAAACAGCGGTTTCTCACAAATTTATCGACTCTGGGATGGAGCACAGACCCTCAGTAGCGATCGCCATTGTTATTCCCTTACCAGAAGGTCTATAGGCCGTCTATTGACTTGTTATAGGCTCTATTGGCTTTCTTTAGATATTTACTTTCGTCTATTGATAGTCTACAGACTATCTATAGAAACGTCTGCTAAAAATGTATGGCCTTTGTTCTGTAGATTGTCTATAGACTAGTTTATAATGTTAGTCTATGCGAAGTCTTTAGACTTTATATACAAAAGCCAATAAGCAGCGTAGAGACTGTCTAAAGAATATTCTTGTAACAAAAGTGACATGGTATGCGACGTGATTGACTTCCTGGGCACCGGATGCAAAATTTTACGACTTCCGGTAGTTGTCCAGAATGCGAGGTGATGCCTTTTGTTCACTTTTTATGCGCAAATGTGAAACAGCTTGCGCCGCAGCATTTATTTTTTCCTTCGTTCTTTCTAAGGACGACTTTCAAGTAAAATTCAAGTAAACATGGCTTAAGTAATCAACGACTATAAACAATAAATATGCCACGGCTAATCACACATGACCATACAAACACGAACAACCATAGTATATATCATGTGAATGACTGGGCAGGATTCGTGGCTGAACGGATTTGCACTCTGCATCGCGGTCTGGCGTGAGATCTGCTAGTTCGAATTCGGTTGCCCAAGTTTACCTTTGCCTGAACGTGGAGAGGACAGGTGCAGTAGCCGTGCACTCGAGCTGGCAGCTTTGTGCAGTCTTTGTCAAAAATACGCAGCCCAAGAGGTGTCCTTCCGGGCCATGTTGTGTGGCTGCTTTCGTATTTTCCGGATTCGAAATCTCTGGTTTGTATGAGGAACTTTGATCCATCATGCCGGTCGCTCTGAGGTTTTCAGCGGGTGCTCCAAGCTCCAGGTTTAGAAGTAAACTCCCTGGGCTGTGTAATTATGATGAAGGCAGCGCGCATGTATGTTTCTATGCAAACGACAAAGGCAACTCTGTTCGGGGGCAATATTTTAACGCGCCAGCGTTAAAGACCTCGTTTTCCAGAAAAACGAGCGTCGGGGTAGTGAGCGAAAAATCACCGGCATGACTCAGGCAGGCGATGCCCAGAGAAGCAGCCTAGGAGGCAAGTTGAACACCTAGGTCACCTGACCTTGCGGCGTCATCACAACCTGCCTATCGGATAGTAAGCAAAGCGTTCACCGTGGCAGTTAATTTAATGATTGCTCTCTCGGGAAGAGCAACGTGGGACGCGCAAGGCCCACACCCGGGAGGACCTGTCATCCCAGGGCAGTTACGCATCGCTTAACCGCTGCACCACTGTGCCAGCAGTGGCATGAGGACTCCCAGGGATCTGTGATTGTAATCTAGAGAATGACATCCCGCATTTATAGGAATTCACCCACTACGCTGTCGCGTCATACCCTTAAGGCAGAGCTCAAGTGCCCCCTCAAATTTTTTTGCTTGCACTGAGTCTTCCGACTGTGAAGCAATCCTGCGCTGGCTGCCAGCGGACGGGACGGCAAGGACGACAATGATGACGACGCGAAACAAGTGAGAACTATGCTGATACGTCTAGCGCCGAGGGTGTGGCAGGGAAGGCTAAGTAAGTCTCAAAAATAGGTTTTTTGAGGTAAAAAAAATGGCATTTTCACCATAATATTACCAGTGTTGGTGGACACCACAAAACCCGTGAATCGTTTTAAGCAGCTGGCCAACTAATTTTTAATAATTAAGTTTCACAATTAGAGTTAGGCGCCGAGTTGAAATCTGTGGAAATATGGGGAGACAGTCTTCCGCCCCTGCCGCGCTCCCACTCCGCGGATGCAGCGTTCTCGCTCGCTAACTGCGGAGGGGTTCGTGCTCGAAGGACAAAGGGAAGGGACGACACAGCGTTAACACTCATATGCTATTTATTACACTTGAAATTGGCACACAGAGCGGGCCAGCTAGCTACAAAACATCAACGAGGCATTCCTCGGAAATAGAAGGCAATGTGAGAAGGACTTCCGACTTACCGGCTGGGGCAGGGGCGCGACTTCGGAGGTATCGGCGGCGAACGTTTGTATGCGCCGATAATGGCGGCCGGTTTTTCCCGTGCGCGCCGCATTCTTTGGGCAAAGCCATTCCCTAGCATTTGCTGGGGAAGGCGACCAGAGCACGCGTTTGCTGCGCTCGCTTCGCTGCCTGGAACCAGAAGTCCAGCGGCAAGGCACAACGGATCACCGTGCGCCTGCTGCGAACGAGAGCGTGCGGCTGCAACCGCTCACGACGCTGGCCGGATACCGAAGAGACTCTGTCCGGCCCCGCAGAATTCCGCGTAGCCTACGAGGAGGAGCTCCCGTCGCCGTTCCCTTTCCCCCATGAGGGAGACTTCCCTCCTCGTCCAACCGGTGCTGTCCTGACGCCCGACGATGAAGATGTGCCGCATCGAAATGGAGGGAGAAAACAGGTCCTCCACAAATCACAGATTTGTAGGCGATCGTTAGTAATATCCACATCTGTCTTTAGAAGTTAGAAAATGCGATTACCTTTGGCACTTTGGCTCGACAAAATTTCGCTTTTTTTGGCTAGTTACATGCACTCAAAACGTTGTTTTGCTTGACTGCCTTTTTAAAGCGCATGTATTTTTGCACGATGTAGCCAGATTTTATCAAGCCACACCGCTGAAGATAATCGTGTTTTCGAAATCCTAAAAACTGATTTGGCTATTACGAACGACTGCAAATCTCTAAGTGCAACTAGGCGCATCACTCTAATACTCAAAAAGTTAATTATTAAAAATTATTTAACCAGCTTACTACATAAAACGATTCACCGATTTTTCCAGTGTCCTCGAAAACTGGCAATACTATACCGCAAAAGCCATATTTTTAGCCCCAAAAGTGTAGTTTCGAAAATTACGTGAAGTCTTCCCTGTCACACCCTGTATATAGAAGCATGTCCACACAGAAAAGTCACTGCCACCGACTGTTTTGCACACCGTGCTGTAGTGCTTCACAGGCAAGCTTTAGGTAAGCTTTGCCCTTGTGAACCTCTCGCTGCAGTTCCCCTACCTTGCCACTCTACGACTTCCTGAGAGCAGGTCTGAGGCGGTGTCTAAGACCGCGGGAATGAAAATGTCATGCTTGACTCGTGCGCATCTCGGTAGCTGCTGGCCAATGGAAGTGAACGCCGTCGAACGAAAGCGCCTTCGGTTCAAGCACACTAGAACAACAAAGGTGACGATGTTCATAGAGGAGCACAGGGTTTCCGCGGGCAGCTAACGCTTTGAATGCAAGGGACAAAGCGACCTCTCTTTTCGAACGCAGAGACTGCACGCTATGCGTATGCTTCGTCAAAGGAGACGCGTGCGTACAATCGCTGCAGAGAAGGAAGACGGAAAAAAAAAGTTTTTACGCGTCTATAGCTATGATCATCGCTTTACATTGGATGGATGGATGAGGCTGAACCCTTTAAAATTGGGCGGTGGTTTAAGCCACGTACCATGACTTGTGAAATTTTACTCTTGTCTCGATTTTAGCCACCACTCAGATAACCTTCGCTTGGTTACTTCTACCTGCTTAAAATCAACTTTTCCTTCACTGTCCTTAAACCCAAATGGCTTGGATAAATCAGCCCCGTTGCTTTCCACTGTAGGGTAAAGCCCTCTACATTTTTATGCCATTGTAGCGCCACCTTGTAGCGGCCTTAGCGGCACGCGCGAAGGGAAGAGGAACCTTAAGCACGAGCCGAGGATAACGCAGGAGGCGCCTTGCTGGCGTGGCAGCCGAAGCTAGGCCGAAGCTGGGGCACTCTCAAATAAATGTGGCCGCACCGCATCTGGGTCCTTCTTGCGCCACACCATCAATATGAAAAGGAATTAGGACTCGAGAAGCACCATGGAAAAAAATAACCATGGAAGTCGCAAAGACGGGGTGGATGCCATCCTGCCTTTCTACCTTCCCAGGCTGTCTTTGTTTCACGCCGTTTTACAACTCGCGGCCAGATAGCCGGCAACTAATTTTTCTGAATTCGTTTGGTTTGGTTTGGTTTAGTCTACGGGGTTTAACATCCCAAGGCGACTCAGTCTACGAGGGACGCCGTAGTGGAGGCTCCGGAAATTCTGGCCGCATGGGGTACTTTAACGCCCACTTACATCACAGAGTACACAAGCCCGTAGCCTTTCGCCTCCAGCGATATGCGACCGCTGCGGCCGGGATCGAACCCGCGTCCATCGAATCAGCAGCCGAGAACCATAACCACGGAGCCACCGCGGCGGCTTTTCCTGAATTGGAAAAATGGCCGAGGTCATCCGCTTAATTTACACAATTTTAGTCACCTTTCAGTTGCTTATGTGCGGCACGAAAGACTATACAACCTTTTCCCAGCGTGCATTCTCCGAACAAGAACTGAACTTTTCACTTACGAAACTCAAGTCTGCTTCACATGTGTTCTAATTAGTTTCACTATGCGGGATCTCTGCGTTGTTACCGGCACTGATGCTACTTAGATTGAAAATTATAAAAGTTTTTTTTTCTTTCTAATACGCCTGAATGTCAGCAGCTGAGAGGTTGCATGTACCGCTTTCGGAGGTTTTCGTAAAAAGATCGAAGCTCGCAGTTTGGCAGTTGTCTTAAAAATATGCGCTTATATGACGAAGCCAGGAATAAACTGAAGGTGCCATGAAAAAAAAAAATTCCAATGTTCTAATTACACGTATATGTTCATGGACCTGGGTGACGAAACCCGCTCGAGGAAAAGACAACAAAAATGTTATAGCGGCTTGTGTACAATTTCTCGTTAGCGACGCTTAAACAAAAACATTACAAAAACCGTTTTTAAACTTATCCTATTATCTGAGTTCCTACACTCTCGAAAAACGAAGAGGTTTCTCGCTTTTTAGCGAATATCCTCTTTATCACTCTCTCACACACGGCTTTCCGGGGAACGCCAAGTCCCGAAGCGGCAATTAGCGTAAAAGGATTAATCTTTTTTCGTTCACTTATTCCTTTGCGGTAACAAATTGGTCGCATTAACTGCTTCGCAGATTAGGAATGCCCGGTAATGGTGTAATCGGATACCCGAACGCGTGCCCGATCCCGGCGAAATAGCGAAACTATAGAGTTTCGGGGATGAAAAATCTTGCCCCGAGAGACACGTTGTCGCGATAAGCTTGTGAGGGAGCACTTCAGACAGAGGGAAGGAGAGAAACCGACTGAGAGAGAAAAATCGAAGAACAGAAATAGCACGAAATAACACAACGCGGGACAAAACTGTCTGTACGGGGGGAGAGGCACTTAGTCAACATAATTGAGTCACGGTCATTCACACGCACGCACACACAACACGGGCGCGTGGCCGGCTGGGAAATAAACGGCGCCACCGCCGCGCCTCGACCGTACCGCAATAAGCGGAAACAAACGGAGTGACCAGTCAGGCGAAAAAAAAAAAAACAAGGCGGGAATTCGGGGAGTTGGGACGTGGACTGATGCCCATAAAGGAGCTAGATTAATTCCGCTAAGTCAATCATGCCTTGGGTGCGTGTGAAGCGAGACGACACAGGCAAGCAGCGCCGGCAGAGCTGAGCAGGCCGGCTGCAGTCAGCGGCGTGAGAAAGGGAAAAGACGGCTCTACGGCAGTCGGTTTGTAGCGCGTGTCCCGAAGGAGAAGTCGATACAGGATTCGCTTCGATGCGGAGCACATCTTTTCTCGGGAGGCGATACGAGGTGCGTGGGAGGGGGGAGGAGGGGGGTTGCTTTTTTCTCTTGCTCTTCCATTTGGTTATGGTTTCGTGTGCGTTGCTTTGCGCGTCTAGAAAAAAAAAAGATAGTAAAACAGGAAACTTCGGATTTAAATGTCGAAGTGAGATGACGCCAGTGGCCGGCGGCGACGTCGGTCATTATTTATTTGCGAGCAGCGATGTCCATTAGTTTCCAGCACTTAAACTTACTTCGCTTAGGGGCTAGCAGGAGGCGGTCCGTACAGTTTGTCTGCGTGAAATCCGACAGAAAACCGTTGGCAGGCCGTAAAATTTCCATGAAGGCTGGTAAAGAGCTGGAGGTCGCCAGGCTGCTTTTCTGTATGTCCTCAGTGATTCTGCTGTAAAAAAAACTTGCCTGGTAGCGGTTCTTGTCATATCGATCGAATAAGTACTACAGTCGACCTTTGTGCAGTAAGGATGTGTATAATTCAGCTACATCGTACTTTCCATTTCCATTTCTTCCGGCAGTCCATATATGACAATGATGCCCCTGTGTAGTGCTCTGAGTTATTTATTTAGTGCTCTGTAAGCCTTGAATAGGACGGGTGCATTCACTCTCACTGAGCTAGATAATTTAGAGCAGAAATGGCTCACAGTAAGCTCACAGTGAGGGGCGGCAGCGTTATGCGGAGCGGACTAGACAGGGTACAGTTTAGCGAGCTAACTGCAAATAAAGGACATAAGGGGCGTGCCGCTTTACCGCGAGCGTTATTTTTTATTCAAAGTAAATCGATAAATCTTGTTCATCAAATTACATCCCGCAGACTTATTCACTAACGGCATCCTTGCGGTATCGTGTCTTCCGACATGCTTTCCGTCATTCCTGAAAATTTTACTACACACCTTTATTTAACTTCAATTTCTTAACTATAGGAGTAGTAATTGGGCTAAGGCTGGTTGCACTTTAGAAGAGTTAGCTGTTGGGCTAGTTGGTACTGTAGAAACACCCAGCATTTAATAATAATAATTATTGTTTTTTTTGGGTAAAGGAAATGGCACAGTATCTGTCTCATATATCGTTGGACACCTGAACCGCGCCGTAAAGGAAGGGATAAGAGAGGGAGTGAAAGAAGAAAGGAAGAATTAGGTGCCGTAGTGGAGGGCTCCGGAATAATTTCGACCACCTGGGGATCTTTAACGTGCACTGACATCGCACAGCACACGGGCGCTTTAGCGTTTTTCCTCCATGAAAACGCAGCCGCCGCGGTCGGGTTCGAACCCGGGAACTCCGGATCAGTAGTCGAGCGCCCTAACCACTGAGCCACCGCGGCGGGTCCAGCATTTCTAGCTATTAACGTTTTTGCTACTGTGAAAAGCTCTGCTCATTGGTTTTATAAAACAGTCTTAATTACTAGATGCGAGCGATGGTAAAACTTTAAAGGAAATATTTTGTTACGTATGAAAAGAGTGGACCATAACCTTCAATATTTTCTACCAGTGCCTATAATACTCCATATATTCAGAATTTTTGCCCAGGAATGCTGGACATGTTCCTTACTGTAGATTTGGTCTTTAATACTCAGTTTCATTTCTTTTCATTTTTTTTCAAACCTATTATTCAAACCTATTATTATTCAGCGCCACAAAATTTACCACGCCTTGCGTAATATATGCCACTGTTTTTCGCCTTTAAGAAATAGGGAATTAAGAAACTAAATTCAAGAAGAATTGAAACTTCGTCTTTTTGTTTTGCAGCTAAATAGCTCCTCAAGTGGCCACCAGTACCAATAACGAGCGTGGGGAAGCACTGTTATTAACCTTAATTCCGCCATGCCATGGAATACAGTTTCCTTCCATACCAACGCTTCTCTATAAGGTGCGACAGTAACGCGCCGTCTCCATGCCATCTCTGATGCGAAGCACGTTCCAGAGCGTCGGCTTCCCGAAATGCTGGCGCCTGGATGTGATCGTCGTCTGCCGATCTTCGCGCCTGAAACGCGCAACTCAAACCCCCCCCCCCCCCCCCCTTCGGTCGGCCGTTCAGGCGGAGAGGCGCTCTCACATGCCGCTCCGCCCACTGCTCCCATTTGCGGTGAAAGTGATCCGCCCGCGGTCTCGGAAAAGTTGCAGCCTTGGTTTCGCTGCTACGAACGCGAATGACCAGCGTCTCGTATAGCCATTTGGCTCGTAATAGCGTCGCACAGGTCGGATAGTATGCGCACGGTAAGCACGCTGTTCGGTGTTGGCATTCAGACGGCTTTGCGATGGGGGATGGGACCGGCTTAAACTCGAGGCCGCGGGTGGCACGATCGCGTATTTCCCCCCAGGCTGAGCAATCTTACAGTTCGCTCACTCACGAAGAGACGCCCTTGAGGCAGGCAGCAGTTTTTTTTTTACTTTAGGGAAATAGCTTCAACGCTAGGCCAACCTCCAACGAATCTCCCGCCAGTGTCAGGTCCCTCGGTGACAGGATCAGAGAGAGAGATGCCTGCAGGGTGGCACTTGAAGGACACTGTCTATCAAAGATGTGCTCGAGGCACCTTAGCTTTGACAGCAAGTGCAGTATTTCGCTTATTGTGAATTCTTAGCGACAGCGTCAGTGAATGCCACAGCTCCAAGAAATAATATCAACCCTTTAGTGCTATGCATCCCATATAACGCTGAAAATAAAATCAATGTGGGGCGCTTGTGAATTTAAGTCGAGGATACGCTTGACGCGATGCATCGACAGCTCCTTTGGCCCGCGGCGGGAGCAGGCAAAAGATCTCTCGAAAGTTTTCTCGATCTTACATTTTAAGTGACAATATTTTCATCAACTCCCGTTATTGATAACTTCCACGGCGACTTCTTTACCAGATAAGTCTTTTTCACCTCCACTGTAAACGCAGTGCGTTTGTAGGTTGTGTTCTTACAGACACTAAGGCCTATTGAGTCCGCCTTTTTACCGCTTGCACATGACTGTGAGGTTAAGAAGCCAAAAAATTATTAGATGGAATAGAAAAAGTAAAAGTATTATGAAGACTATAAAGCATAAAAAACAAGGAAAAATTAACTGCAATGACAGATCCCGGAAACAGCTCTCGTTTACGAGGTAGTTTTCTGTTTCCTTTCCTCTGTGGCTTCCTTCCGTCCCAATTCCACATTGCTGGCGTTCTGCAATCTACAAGAGAGGGTCATGCACAGGTGTAGCGCGGGCGACGCATAAAGTCATCAGCCACTCACGCCCTTAGCGTATTTCGCCTGATGTTCTTTTAGTCATGCCAGCTGACTACTATACCCTTTTATCTTGCGTGCCGGGGAAGCTGCCAAAAGTAGCAGTGCATTTTCATCCAAGGGTCATAAGCCATCCTATCGCATCATGAGCTTTAGTCCCAAGGATGACTACCTGATAAAAACAAAGAAGAATAATGGGCCTCGTGCACAGAGACAGGGATACAACCGGAAGACAGAGATAACTGCGTTTCCGTGAGCCCTTGAGGCATAATACCAGCTTTGGAGCATCACGAATGAGCCGGGAAAGCAGCATCCATCAGTGCACGCCAAAGCAGTTTTATACACGGATGCGACGTTGGGAAACGAAACGACAGCAGCTCATCTGGAGAGATAATGCCGGGATGGCTGAAGAGAAACGCCTGGCTCGTTTATTTGCGATAGCTCGCGCACACGCAAGCGGAAAAACGTGAGAGGCGTGTAAAGAGCTCCTTTCATTGCGTATATGCGAAACTCATGGTGTCCCAAAGAACTGCTTTTTTTGTTTATAAATACGAATAAACGTATCCCATTTTTTTTTCAAGTAGTCAAGAAATGGGTTACGTCATAAAGGATCATATTTTCGGTGAAGTCACTCCAGTTGTGCTTCCCTGCGGGTAAAACGAATGCTGCCTGACGTGAGCTCGGGAATAGACGTAAGCACACGTGAGGAGACGAATTGAGTTGTATGCCAACCGGCTCAGATCTAACCAATGTTGGAAAGTAAAGCTAGTCTCCGCACATTAGGCATAAATATATTCGCTTACAACGCACCTGTGCTTCTTGTTGCTAATTTTATTTGTCCCCAGAAAGTCAATCAGGAGAAATGAAATAACTTCATCTACGTTGAGTGCCGTACGCGTTTCTACATCAGTGAACTGGTGCGTCAAAACACACGAAAGGATATCGGCGAACCTTGAAACGTGTTCACATAGGTTGGAGAAAAGCCATAATATTGCTCTAGCGAATGCTATTGAAACAGGCTGAAATTCAAACCTCCCGGGAGGGTCTCCTACTGTCGCAGAAAGAGGCAGAACATGTAATGTGAGTTTAACTTAAGCCACGTAACGCGAAGAGACGTGTGATTAAAACGCAGGACGTCAGCCGCGTCCTGCGGTTTACTTGCGAGTGTTTTACAGCGAAAGCTCTACTCCTTCTGTATAAAGCTAAAGGTCATGTGGCTATGAAGTTTGACCTTCAAACCAGGAGGAGCGGAGGCTTGGCTCTGACGTGATGCCACGTGACTCGCCATGCCTTGCCACAGCTGCGCGCGTTGAGCTGACGGCGCTCGCTCGCCTCGCAACTACTGAATCACGCGACTCGCTGCGCATCACCACAGCTGCGTGTGCGGAGCCCGCGGCACTCTAGCAACTGCCGGAATCACGTGACGTGCCGTTCGCTATACGAAACCGTGTGGCGTGGGCCTACCCTCACACAAAGCCATGGATGAGTAACATGCCGGAACTAGTGCTTCGACGATGTTAAACTTTAGTTAAAGCTAAAGCATGTGTAACTATGCTCACCGGAGTTTCGCTCGTGTTACTAGGATCAGATGGGTTCAACCACAGCTATTTTTTTTCGTGGTACTCTCGAGCTGACGCCTCACAAGCCAGAAGTAGATATTTGCAATTACACTTCTTGACGAAGGATTTTAATTTGCGGATACAGACTACAAAGAGACATCATCGCGGGGGAGAAATAGCGAGGCAATGTAGCCATGAAATTTCAGTTTCCGTTGGCTTGCATTTCTGCAGCACGCTGGTAATAAATGCGCGAACAGGTCTCCTCTCTCCTGAAGGGGTCACATTAGAATCACGAATGATGCCGGTGCGCCGCCAGTATTCTTACGCCGCTCGTGTTTCAACTACGGTGTCAAGTATAGACAATTTTAAAAGTCGGGAGAACTGTTCCTTCTTTGTAAAAAACAAAAACCCGAAAGTCATAACTTCGCGAACCTTGCTCCAAGAAGCAGCTAAAGAGGTTTGGTAGTAGGACGGCAAGCCGAAAATGTATCAACAACAAAGACAGAATGAAATAAAGCAAGGAAAAAAAAAGATAAAAGGGGTCGCACATCGGCAGAGAGACGTCTAATTAGCCGACGTCCACGCTCCAACGCGGAAGCCTAGCTTAAATGGACCCCAATGAGGAAACCCGAGGCCTCTTGAGCCAATCAATCCTATTCCTTTGGTCAGCATCTTTAGCTCCCATTGTGCGCAGGGATGTCGTGAGGGGACCGAAACGTCCTTTAATTAGAATTCTTTTTCCTCTTCGAGCCGTATCGCTCAACCTCCGTCTCCTTTCCTCTTTTCTGCAGCCAAAGCTGCCGCGTACGCAGGGGAACTTCTCTCAGTCTTTTTTTTTTTGCCTGTTCTTCTCGAATAGTTGGCGCTTTCTTCCAAGATGGCGCGCCTTCCTGGAATGGCGTCGCGGCTGCCGCAATAGAAGCAGCGGCGGAAGGCACTCAGAAAGCAGTCGCCGATTGTTCAAACTGAGCTCGGTGGTTCGTAAAAGAAAGCGATGAGGTAAAGAAGGAAACGGGAGGGAATCTGGACGTTATGTGACCCTTGATGAAACACAAGGTGTCGCTTTTGTCTTGGCCGCTGTTGTTTTCGCGCTTTGGGCGCGCCTACACACAAACACACACAGTGGTCGCAGGATGGCGCCACGGTTTTGCACCGCCGAAGCAGCAACACCAGCAACAAAGCGAACGAGGCGCATTAAACGGAAGTCACTGCACCAACACGCGAGAGTGCGTGGAGCCGTTCGAGAGACCTTGCGAGAGTGCTTTCCCCGTTAATGCTGAGACAAGCGTATTTCACCGCCTGCCTGCGCACTTTTCTCCCTCGCAGCCAGCCTATCGTCTGCCATGCTCGGCCGCCTGGACTCCCTCCAGGCACCTCTGTGCTAAGCCCAGCTGTGGATAAGCGTGAGAAGAAGCCCACTCATTGGTACTCGCGCTTCTAAGCGGTGCCTATTTCCGACAGTTTCGTAAAAACGACGACTCCAGTACGTCCAGTGCCAGAGTCGACATGCGCGGCTATGTAAACGTCGCCGACAGGCGCCCTCGAGCTGAGGAAAAAAGAAAAAAATAGCCTTATTCATTCGTGCAGAAGTTGCAAAGAAGACACCACGCGTTTTCAAGCCCTTCCTATCTCTTCCTCCGTCGCCCTCTCCCGTTTCTAACGGCCACTGCGGCAGCCTCGACAACGCTGTTTGCAACTGCGGGGCGCGCGCTGTAATGAAGCTGCGTTGGGGAGGAGGGCTCTGGTTAACGAGCGTCCTTGCCACACGCGCGGTGCTGCGGTCAGTGGCTGCACGAGCGGCCGGGACGAAGGGGACAGAGGGAAGTCCGGGAGAGAGAGGGAGATGCTGTTGCGAAAAAGTTCGCCGTTGCTCGGTTCGTTCGCGAATAAAGGCGGCCGCGTGGGCGCAGGCGGCGGTGTCGGAGTCGTTGCAAACGACGCCACCTTAATGCGGCTGATGCGAGCCTGATGCCGTGCTTGCGTGCGACTGTCGAGATAAGCCCCGGGCGGTTCGTTTGCCTTGTTTTCAGGGCGGCTGCCGCTGCTAGATGCGCGTCCCGCTTTGTCGCTCTTCTGTCGGCGCTGTTTGCCGAGCCGACTTGTTCGCCGCTGGCGCCCCTTTGAACGAGACGCGCTGGGTTTATTGAGGGGGTTTTGTGCTTTTCAGCAGGACGCTCTCGCTCTTTGACTGCGGTGGGAAGTCTATGGACGCTGCGGTGGAGAGCCTTTGTTAGCTCTGCCGCGGCTTCGTGGCGTGCCGTGTGTGCTAAGTTGGCAAATTTAGTTAGCTTAGATAGGTGACCCAAGTTCGGCTGTCTTTTTCAGGTGCAGAGACCGCAATGAAAAAAGAAAAAAAAGAGGTAGATATTGTCCTTTCATCTGTGTCGTATGAGCGCATACCGAACCAGTTTTACAGCTTATAGAATTATTACCTCTGAAAAACAACAGAAAAATCATGGCTGCTAGCACTGCGTTTTGCAGTGCAGCGGGGTTCAGTCTTTGGAGTTTACTGGGTTGATGTGATGCGGTTATGTGTATTCTTTCATACGCGAACACTGTGCATTGTATGTAGACGCCATGCTTGGGACGGCATTCTTCATTGCCACCAGTGCCGGCTTTTTAAGAGTTAGCAGTCACTTTATTCGAATGTGTAACTGCTGCTCTATACCGACCGAACACACACGGAAAAGAGACATGTAGATAAAAATAGGCATACAAGCAAGGAAAGAAAAGAAAAAAGCAAACACAGACGCACACTGGCTGACAAACAGAAAAACGAAAGACTAAAAAACTAACAGCACGCACTATCTGGCCAAGCACAGGACCTACGAAGTCTTGCTCACAGCTCTTGAAGTAAAAAGTCGGTACGGGAGTAGTATATGTGTGCACTGTCAACAAGCCATATCACACATACAATATTATGCCGCATGACAGAGTGTCTCTAACGTCCGCGACAGGAAAGCGGACGAGGGCACACATAAGGGTGCTGGTTCAGTATCCCCGCCGTATTTGTATTATTCGAAGCATCATACAGACGGCAGAAACTCTACTTAGCGACTGAGCTGCCTTTGCCGGTTACAGTTGAAAGTTACTTATTTGGATCTCTGCATGGATAGTTGTTCGCAGCACGCTTCTCAAGACACGGAGAGAGTTGTAACGTCGTCGTCTTCTGGTTTGAACAGCTTGCCTCAATATACTTTGGTCAAATAATCAGAGCTGAGAAACCAATCGACTAACGTTTCAAATGAGCAATCAAAGCTGAAGCAGAGATTTATTTGCCTTCTCTTGGAATCCACTCCGTTGCCCTTATGGACCAGGGGTTATGTTGTGTTCGCATTATATGCTCTGCCCAAGCCCATTTCTTCGTCTTGATTGCGACTAGGATGTCATTAACCCACGTTTGCTTCCTCGCCCACTCTGCCCGCTTCTGGTCTGTTAACGTTGCACTTATAAATTTTCTTTCCATAGGAGGCGGCAGAAAGTTAGGTGGGAGGATGAAATAAGAAGTCTGAGGGGATACGGTGGCTGCAGCTGGCAAAGGAAAGGGTTAATTGGAAAGACATGGAAGAGGCCCTGGAGTGGACGTAGTCAGGCTGGTGATGATTATGAGGAGGAGATTTATTTTCAGAAGGCATGTGACAAGACAGGCAGCAGTTAGGCCATAATGAAGAGCCTCTGTAAACAGCAGCTGGATTTTGTATAGCGGAAAGAAATGGTGTTGTCGTCCGACCTCAATTTAGAGCAGACAGCTACCTCCTCACGCACGAATTCCTTGACAGAAAAACAGGAGAGATTCATCATCCTCCGTGTTTGGTCCCGGGGCGACTCTTCAGCAATACGTCTGACCAACACACGATGCGGCCGCCGCGGTGGCTCAGGGGCTATGGCGTTCGACTGCCGGCCCGGAAGACGCGGGTTCGGTCTCGGCCGCGGCGGTCGAATTTCGATGGAGGCGAAATTCTGGAGGCCCGTGCGCTGTGCGATGTCAGTGCACATTAAAGAACCGCAGTTGGTAGAAATTATTCCGGAGCCCTTCACTACGGCGTCTCCCATAGCCGGAGTCGCTTTGGGACGTTAAACCACACAAGCCAAACCAAAACACGCTCCTTTCCCAGCCTGTCGAAGCTCTGCAAAGGGCCGTCGACGTTAGTGGCGGCACTTGGACGTTTTGCCAGTAGCATGTTGACGGCGCCGTCCAGCAATACACTTCAAAACGTGTTTGAGTCTTATGTCCTTCTGTCATGGTCAGCTCCGCGCTCTTGAAAGAGTCAACGACGCCGTCACTGTAGCTAATAAGGCTTCTTCCTCCGTTTTGTTGTCCCTTGATCTTAAGCGCTATTGATCACAAAGGCTTCGAACGGCCGGACGGCCGAAAACCTCAAAGGAAATGTAGTCCTGAGCACAGAGCAAGTAGTGACGTTCGCTGCGTGGTTCCGTTGGCAAAGTTTAATGCTGTCAGTGAACTAGAACATTACGCTATTCTGCATGTAGCGTCGTCCTAACTGTTCCATCGACAAACTCGTTCGTAGGTCGAAAAGCAGTCTTCGACATCCTAGTCATTGGTTCCACCAATGACGAAGGGGTCCCTTTGAGGCAAAGCGCCATTGCAAGTGATACTCAACGATGGGGGCGGAGGAGGCTGGGTCGTCTCCTCCGTGGCTCCGTGCTCCTTCTGAGTTCCAGGCTGATGGCGATCACGAGCACCCGCACCTCCACCAAACGAAGAGAGGATTAATTGGTAGGTGCGAGGAGTCAAGACAAGCAGCACTTGTGGTCGAACCAAATGGAGCGACCAACGTTGTCAACAGCTCAAGCCCAAGTTTTAGAATAGACTCAAGCTTACAGCTAGATTACAGATTATACCACAGGTCAATGTAAATGAGTATTTCTTTGCTCCACGGTTTCCTCAAGCAATATGCGTGTTGTGCAACGGTTCTCGGAAAACGGCTTTAACTTACTTGGCTTTCGCTTTGCGATCATCCGGTTGACTAAAATAATCTGCTTCACTGCCAATTAGATCATTTAAAAAAGTATACTCAGTCTCGTCCAGTTGACCGCGGTGGACCACAATTTTAGCGTCTGCAATGAGGCAGCTCGGAACCAACGGCACTGGCGCCGGCGACTCGCGTGTATTAGTGAGAAAGCACTATTCCGATGGGTAAATCTCCAGGAAGATCTTGCGATGTTGGTGGGTTTGTGCCAAGTGAAATAAATAAATAAAAATATAGAATAAATATCCGCCACAATCAATTCAAACCCGGGGTGGTGCAAACAGATCAGCTTCGCTGCTGCGCGAGAGCACTACACGCTACCACCGCAGCCGATCGCGCCCCGTGTTAAACTGCAACACACTCTCGCGCTGTGCATTCCACATGGTCTTCTTCATCCGCTGATACTATTATAAAACCAATGTTTGCGCTTTGAGCTATGTGGCGGTAGTGTCAGACAGATGTGCGCTGCCTGGACAACGTTGTGGCAGAGACACGGCACTAGAGCAATGCGCGTTGGCATTGACGACATAGCTGCAGAAACGCGGCACTGGAGCATAGGCTGCCGGCGTACATTGGGTAAATAAGCTTTGAAGATCATAAGGTTAAAGACGCACATAACTGGCTTCCTGGGTCAGTGGACACCTCAATGGCGCTTTCAGATCCCTACGTGGCGGTGTGTAAACCTGCAAAAATAAGTGCTTTCGCACAAAATTTTGTGCTTGGCAATGCCAAACCGCCAGTAATTTTTTTTTTCTGCATGAGGCACTAAACCCAGAAATTTGCCGCTAGCCACATAATTCTCCAAGAGGGCAATGCAGTTGTCTTCGAAGTGTGTATGTCATTTTGCAATTTAATGGTAATGAGCTACTATGAGCCATGTAATAGTGATAAACTATGTCATAGTGGTCGATCAGCTTAGCTCGTAACATTTAAGGCAATAGCAACAGAGGCGGCATACGGAAGAAAACGTGTCATAGGAAGCTAAATTCGCCGATCGGCCGGAGGGAAGTGACGCAATCAGACTGGAGCATTCCAACCGGCTTAAGGAAGGTGACGTCACCAGATCGAAAGTGACGTCACTTCTGGTAAAGGCGTCAGCAACAGCTGATGCCATCGCATTGCCAGTGCGTAATGAAAGTAGATGTTTCTGTGAGTTTTTCTAATGACACCCGCCGTACCCTCTAACCACTAATATTTATTGATATCATGTTTTAATGGTTCTCCAAAAAGAGAGGAAAAGAGGAAATTTTTAGTTCTTAAAAATTTAACGAATAGCCGAACCATTTAAGGCGAGTGCATGAGGCACAAAGATGCATCAGTTAAGAAAAATAAAATTGTTAGGTATACCAGATGAAGTACCGTGGACGGAATTACCCAGATGCTCCTGTCATAAAACTGCCCAGAAACCGTTTCTGTGTATTTGCTTTTTTGCTTCAGAGTACGCGGATCGATAACAAACTGCACGAAGCGTTATACTCGCCCATTTGCAACAAAGCGGTTCACGGAGCATGAAAAGCTCTTACATTTTCGAACGCGTTTCTTTGATGTTCGGAGGGAACTGGCGTGTTTCATTTTTTTTTCTGAGCCACAGTCTCATGTTCCATGCGCAGATTTTTATTTTAAGGCCATTATTCCATTAAAGAATACTTCGTTGCGCACAGCACATCAGATGAGTGTATTAAATTGCGCTCACAAAGATAGGAATGTCATAATGACGGACCGTCGCATTAGCCCCAGCGCAATATACTACGCTGAAGCATGAAGCGAAGTTCAAAAATGCACTTTCCTTTATACATTTCAGTCCATGCATATTAATCTGCGTTTTATGGCTATGTTTCGAGAATTCGGCGTTTTATATATTAGCTTGTGAATATAACAGCCATATTTCGCATAGTTTCCTGAAGTTTATGTGTGTTATAATGTTCCACTATATTTAAGCTTAATATCAACATATTTGCCCGTTAATGCCGGATAAGAACTTGCGTTCTATTCACAAAAGCTGAGCGAGTAGGCTTGCATCCAAACTTGACCTTAATCTCTAGTCACGGCTTACATATTTGTGTACTCGAGTTTTCCATTTTCATTTCTTCCTCTGAAAGCTTTTTCCCGTTTGAGGGTGTGTGTGTGTGTGCGCGCAAAATCCTGTGTGCATTCTGAGTGAGACGACTACAAGAGCGATCTTTTGCTCAGAATCAAAAATATACAAAAAACCGCCAGTTTCTTGCTGAACATCGCCAACTTGTACGGTGGATCAGGTAAGTGAATCTGAAAACCAAACATTTATAGGCTTTAATGACCTCTGGTGCTCCTTGTACTGGTTCTGTGCGTTAGTAAGGCGATAAAAATAATGTACGGAGTCATTTACGTATACGGAATACATTCCTCTACTTCCCTTTTTTTGTAGCCGTATGGCTGGGCTGGGAAGGATGTTAATGAGTAATTATTTCCTTATTACAAATGTACTGCACCTTGGGACATTTCCCTAAACATATGACCAACGCTGTTCCCACTTTGAGACGTTGATCACTTCGCTCTCGCCCTACCACATGCTAGCCGTCCCGGTTAACTCAGTGGGTAGAGCGACAGCTTCGGTGAAGCGGTGGTCCCGGGTTCGATTCTCGGACCAGGAAGAATTTTCCTTTCACTACGAAGTCTCTGTCGGAGCTGTATAGCTTTTCATTGAAGCCGTATGGCCGCGCTTCGGTGAACAGCAATGAGTAATTACTCCCTTATCATTGCGCTTGAAATTGAAAGACGCATTTTCGCTTACACGCTTGTGTCAAACATGCCGCAATTGGCGCAACGACAACAATGTGGCTCCTCTTCGAAAAAAAAAATCTTTTACGGCAAGGAACGCAATATTTGCTAGAGTTTAAGAGGAAAAATATGGAATGAATTCATAAATAATTTATAATCACATTGCAGAGAGACTAGTTGAGCACAATCCGTACAAACAGCGCGTCTGAAGATGACTCCTCCTCCAACGACGGCAACGAAGGACGAGCCCCTCAATGCGTGAGTACCGGAACCACAGATTTAATTCAGAATTACACTACTGCTCAAGTTAACGATATAATTTGGATTTTCTGTCTGGGAGCCGAATGCAGTGAAGTCGGCCAATGAAAATATAAGAACTGTTTTGACTGCAGGTGTATTTCGTCCACACGATGGACCACATTTCATTGGCAAGTGCAAGGCGCCGGCAAATTCGCATAGCGTTCCAAGCCGGAAATCTGTAATTCAAGAACCCTGATTCGCAGCCGAAAGTGTTGTTTTTATTGTCTGCTTGAGAGAAACGAATGCCTCAACCTCTCTAAATTGCTACTGAGTTTTCATTTATGCTCCTTTGCGCTTTATACAAATACGGTTTCACATTAACCAATATAATTTCGCTCCGGAAATAAACAGATCCTTCGGCTGAGGCACCACTTACTACCCTCTCATTTGTGCAGACAGGGACACAATGTACGCGTATCTGTACGCATGCTAAAATGTAGCCAGATGCGAGTAAGATTTTCTTATTTGCTTTATTTTCGTCTCTGGCGTTCCCTCTGGTAGAAGAAGCACATACATGTATTTTCACCTCATACATTTATGTTTTCACTGAAAGGGTGAAAACTGACAATGTTTACGCCTGCTGCGTAAATGTTGTCAGTTTTTGTTTTTTAAATATGTCTCCCTTTCAACCTTCCCACAATACTTCCTTCATGGCATAGTGCAGTTATTCACCCACTGTAAGATCGCTACCACGGCTTTCCTTATAACAACCTTAACCCCTACGCAGATTCACACTCTTCTTGATCTTGGCAGAGTGAAAGCGCTTCTGGCTCGACCTATGCTATGAATCAAGTGCGAAGCGCGTACCACTGCCGCTTACCGCGTACTGCACTCGCCAGTGCGCACGCGCTGATTGGCCCCTATGCGACGGGAACGTGGCGCCATCTGGCGCCCTCAGGGCGATTTGCGCATGCGCATTGGCGGCTCACGGTACGCTGTAAGCGGTAGCGGTACGCGCTTCGCTAAAGGTTGTATATATTAATAACTAGACCTCTCCCGGCCTAGTCTTTGATGACGTTTCGAAGGAGAGCGAAGGGCGTGGCTTGGATTGGTTGGCAAAACATTCTGCCGCTGGCGGCATGGCGCAGTGGGTAGCGACAATTTGCTGTGCTGTTCTAAATGCCATCTAGGTTTTGACGGGAACAGAAAGGCTGCTTTTTCCTTCTCGCCCACCTGACGTCGTATTGTTCGCAAATAGCGTGAGGTCCACTTTTCACGTCACACAGCGTGGCGTAAAGGTTGCGAATGTTCGTCTCTGAAATGTGTGCGTCAAACTTGTGCATGTTTTCGGGCAACGCGTTTGCGGGAAGCTTCCCCGGTGCGTAATTCGTGCGCTCAGCCAGCCGCATGTCTGCGGACTGTCGCGTCTCACCTGTGCGCTGCGTCCGAGAGGCGTTTCGAAGGGTTTGAAGGGGTCTTGCGACCGCGAGTACCACTCGATGACGACAAATATTCCTCGTGGCGCGAGGTTCTCTGTGTGTGAAGAGGATGGTCACGTGATCGGCGACCGACTGATACCGCGCTTCAAAGCGGGTGTATTACTAAAAGGCCTGGTTGTAATACAGCGCAAACGCAGATCATACGGAAAAGTGGGTATATATTACTGCCGCTGATTTTTTGCCAGATAATGGTAAACCTGCAACTAAACTACCAGTTAGAAAGCGTAGTTAAGAACGTGCTCAAAAAACTTATATTTCAAGAAACGCGAGAAAAAAAGCATGTGCTACGCTGTCATGTGAATCGGTATCTATGTTGTGCTCTACTGTACCGTTAACCGCATTGCCCTAAGGTTTCAGCCATGCATTGACCGGCCGAATTGAACACTGTTCAACAGGCGTCTCAAAAGAACCACTTCTCTGAATCGGCATGAAAGCTGTGCTTGCAATGGTACGCTGTTCCTCTATTCGGAATATTTTAGCATATTGCGACCGATATGTTTCAGTTGTGGTGTTACTGTACATAAAAAGGAGGTGATAATGACTTGTTATTTCGGAGACTCAGTCAGCCACGCGCTTCTCAGAGCAAAATAAGGAAATGAAAAGCCGAAGAATTTCCGCCATTCTCACCATCTCAGTGAAAAAAAGAAATGAAAACACTGCACCAAACTTCTCCGTTCAGCCAGCACATATCCACATATACTTAGATTCACCGCAACGACACTTTTTCCAGTCATAAACTTGCAGGCCGCAAATGGTCAGGAATTGTCTTCTATTTCGTCAAGTGAGCTCTCTCTCGATCACAGGAAGAATGGTGTTATGTACGGTAACAAACTGAACTTATTGGAAGAAAACGCACACCCGATGCTCACTTTCCCGATATTGACCGCGGCTTTCATTATAACAACCGTAACCCCTACGCAGATGCACACCCTTCGTGGTCTCGGCAGAGTGAAAGCGCTCTTGCCTTGACCTATCCTATGAATCAAGTGTGAAGCTACACCATCGCACCATCATGGCGTAGAAGTAATCTGGGGATTGATTTTAGCGACTGAGACCTCAGTGCACGACCGTTTTCTGATTTCGTCTTTTTGTAATTGGGATTGTGGCAAATGGCGCCGACCTCAGCGTTTTTACCTCAGCGGCAAAGCGCTGATAGTGGATTGGCGAGTTTGGCGTGTTTGCAGAAAATGGCTGTTTTTTTTTGGCGCCCGCAAAGGGTCAAAGCCTGTTTTAAACGCGAAAATAGAAGCTAGGAAAGGAGCTCCTAGGCATGCTCAAAAACATCACGCAATATACGGGGCTTAATTTTCGTAAGTAGGCAGTTAAAACGAGCAACACCCTAAATTTTGCTTCAACTGATTCACAACCTCCCAACATAAACCAGCCGTGCGGAAGCATAGGGATCATAGTATATAAAGGCACAGTTGCCTAGCACATAGTTGGTGTTGATATTACAATGCTGCGAAATGTGGCAGAAATAAGATAATCAAATCAAAGCATCGACTGCGCCATTTTGGTTTTTTTATTGGAATAGTGTGATAGGCGTGTTTAAATATTTCCATTAGCAAAGTTCACATGCAAACACATTGTGCTCACCAGCGCTGACCAGCATAAGCGACAGTGTTCGACCAGCGACAGTGTTCGACCAGCGGCAGCTGCGCGAAAGCCGCTGGTGTAGGCGTCTTTAAGGCGCATATTTGCGCGCTAAGCCGAACTAGAATTCGAAATCCGTCTGCGTTGTTGGTGCCGCGACAAGTCTTTGGTACGTGGCCAAATCCGCGCGCGCGGATCCCTAATTTCCAGCTCGCGATACCGCTCTGGCTCGGAGCTTTGTGGTTCGATCGATGACGGCCTGCGGCCCCATTCGCAAACAGCTCAGGTGGGCGGCTCAAGACCAGCATTTGCGCTCTCGGCCGAGTGCATCGGAGAGGAACGGACTCGGGTGGTGCATTCTAGGCCGCCCACGAGCCGAAAAACGGCAAACCCGTGGCTCGCCTACGTCCATGCCAGTCGCCATCGCTGGGAAGCCCCGGACTGAGGGAGAAGCACGATAAAGAACGAGAAGACGCGCAGCGCATCCGTGCCATTTCTACCGAGAGGGTGCGCCGCAACGGATTACCGCGTCACCACAACACGTCCGGGTGGCTTTTTCCGGTACCATTGGGTGCGCATTTAGAGGACTACTAGGGAAACTTTTATTTTTCTTTTTTATTCCGTGTGCGTCTAGCTAGCACTCATTGCTCCGTGTGATACGAGAAGAGGCCGTGACGGCCGTGGACACTTTCTGGCTGCGCTAAGACGACTTACCGGCGCTGATTCTATCTGCGCTAACAGCAATGCTGTGTAGATTATGCGTCTAGCTCGAGTATTTTCTTGACGTAATCGGCGCGTCCGTCGCACAACCGATACTTGTGTAATGGGCGATTCTGATTTTGACTTCGCTATATTAGGCGCGACATTCTAAAACCGAAGTGATGGACCAGAAAGATGAATGTTTTGTTGTCGGCAAGCCCAGCAGAGACGTCTATACTGAGCACCCGCAAACAAATAAAATTATTTCGAACGCACGCACACGCACACGCACACGCACGCGCACGCACACACACACACACACACACACACAAACACACACACACACACACACACACACACACACACACACACACACACACACACACACACACACACACACACACACACACACACACACACACACACACACACACACACACACACACGCGCGCACGCGCGCGCGCGCGCGCGCGCACGCACCCTCAAACGCTACGTAGTGATCTATCTCCATAGGAACCCAAGCACCTAAGCAGCAAGATGTCTAGCCTTGTTCCTGTAAAGGGTGCTTTTCTGAGAGATACTACTGTTTCGCACCAGAGCCAGCCACGAAGGAAAAGGCCAACAGATGTTCTTTTGTATGCTTTCCCGGGATACCGCCGGAAAACACGTGATGCTCTCATTTTAATATAACGACATTAGATACTAAGCCAAAGCTAATGTATGTATATTTAGAGATACCTGCTGCGCAGGGATATAAATACACATAAGTAGCAAGGTGCTATTCTAAACACGTTTTAATATTCGTATACTTCAGTCGGCCAGAATCTACACCTCTGTACCACGAGCGCGCCAGAGACGGTAATTAGACGACATTTATTTGTTGGCTGCTAATTTGCATTCCTGTGGAGGTGTGCATATACAAGCCATTGACAAATGCATGCGTAATTGATGTATCCACGTTGCGTATCCTCATTAATATTTGCAAAATCTGCATATGCATGCCTTAGGTTTTGTACGCAATATATATGCGCAACTACATACACAGCCTTTGTCTAAAGTTTAACAGTCCTGGGAGTTTGCTTCGAAGCAGTTTAGAGGGTTGTCTTGCAGCATCCGTGGACGTCCTGTCCTTAGGAGGGAGAGGATCAGGGTTCACGCTACCTTCAAGGGATTTGGAACGCTATGGATGCAAAGCAATCCACAGGGAGTGGCTCAGAAGGAAGCGCCTTTTGGCTGTGAGCTGTTGCCAAATATGTGAATTTATATGCAAGATTAGGGGGTTTAACATCCCGAAGCGACGCATGTGGGCTAGGATGTACGCCGTACGCTCTAATAAACCTATATGGGAGTAGAAAGGAAGTAAACTGGCCTCTAGCTTACCGTTTTTATTCCTTTCTGTATAGAGTGTAGTGGGGGGCTTCAGGTGAATTTATACCACCTGAGATTATTCAACGTGCAGCACAACAGGGCTTTTTTTATTCCGCCTCGACAAAAAATACTATCACCTAGGCCGGGATCGAACCTTGGACCTTGGGATCGACCGTCGAATGCCAAAGCCGCTGATCCACCGCAGCGGGTAGTCATGTTTATGTATGTTCGTGCTTGGACATGTGTACTGTTGTGCATGCATGCATGCATGCTTGTATGGCTTTCGGCTTTATTGTGGTTTCACGTCCCAAAGCGACTAAGGCTATGAAGGACGCCGTAGTGAAGGGCTCCGGAAATTTCGACCACCTCGGGTTCTTTAACGTGCACTGACATCGCACAGTACACGGGCCCCCAGAATTTTGCCTCCATCGAAACTCGACCGCCACGGCCGGGATCGAACCCGCGTCTTTCGGGTCAGCAGCCGAGCGCCGTAACCAGAGCCATCGCGGCGGGTAAACATTCACGCATGGATACGTTTGTAAGAGATACGCTATGCATGCGCACATATGCGGAATAAGGTTTCACAGCACCAAACTACATACCATGGACTACAATACCATTTATGGTGACATGTTTCGGTCCGGGTGCATAGCAGATGTACATCTGTGCATAGCTCTGTGTCACAAGCTTTATTTTCCCTTACCCTCCGTGTGCGCTGAGCAGGGCGTGTTTTTTTTCTTTTGTAAAACAATTGAGACTCCTGTTTGAAAAGAAAATCTTCGGCAATATATATATATATATATATATATATATATATATATATATATATATATATATATATATATATTCAGGGATAAAGACTTCTTGGCACGGTCAGTAGTAGTGAATAAACAGAGACCAACGTTTGAAAACAATGTAATTTGACGTTTCGGCCGTGGAACGGCCTTCATCAGAAAATTCTGATGAAGGCCGTTTTAGGCCTAAACGTCAAATTACATTGTTTTCAAACGTTGGCCTCTGTTTACTCCCTATATATATATATATATATATATATATATATATATATATATATATATATATATATATATATATATATATATATATATATATATATATATATATAAATATACATATATATATACACACTTAGGGTTTAAAGTCATAACGGGGGTGTGAGTGGTACAGAGTGAGACATACGAAATACAGAAGTAAAAGACGACACAAATGAGCTCGTTTGTGTCGTCTTCTACTTTTTTCCCTTCTGTTCGTGCTGTACCACCCAAAATGAAATGCTGTTACCAGCTCCCATCTATCCATGTTTCTCCATAAAAGTTTGAGGGGTGAAGATAATAGAACATCCCAAATAACCTGTGAAATAAAACAATCAGGATGTTCAAAACGAACCAAGATTGTTATCCGCTATTTCTGTAACACTCACATTATTATATTAATGAACAAAATTTTTAAAATGCTGAATAATTCTCAGCAGACTTTTTTTTTAGGAAGGAGCACAGGCTTGGAGACACGACTACTTCTTACTTCTTTGGAAGAGCTGCGAAGCGTATGAGACACGTTTGCATGAGCGGCACATGCTCTTTGTGGCGCGACACTTGACTGCTTTGTAATGCTAACATGGTAGAGTGAAACGGCACATAGAGTACATAGAGTAAGCAGGTCAGCTTTCCGACTCTACAGGCCTGTGTTTTTGTCTATGAAACTTCATAAAACTTCAAATAATAAGTTGGCACAAACAAAGCGAAGAAAGATACAAACAAACCAAGGACCGAGTTCTTTTTCGCTGAGACAACCGCTCCGAAAATGAGTTTTAGCTGTTCAAAGTAAATAAACTGGTGGAATACGAGAACAGTGTGTCACGTAGGAGATTGAGTGGAAAAGACATTGAGGTTTAGAAGCTTTCTTGTTTCTTACTGCGCACTGCTACGAATTGTTCGGAAGCTTCGCTGAACTCATTTGAAAGTCACATGAAGGAAATAGAAATACTCGTCACTAGCGTCTCAAAGGTTTCTCCATTAAAAAAAATGGCTCAAATTTTGTCTAATCATTTTTTGTTTCCTTGAAACGCACAAAGACGATATTTCTTGGGTTCACACGGTTCTTGGGTTCACCGCATCTTTTTGAATGTGCTGAAGGATGATGTTCGAGCATGCTCACGCCTCAGCTTCGCTACAGATGCAGCCAGAAATATTTCTTATAATTCGCAAGATTGAAAGGTCCAAAAATAAAATGCTGGCGAAAGCCAGCTGAACCTACGACCGTCTAAGCCTTGGAAGCGTCGAAGCTTAGCTCTGTCAAATTTAACAGCGCTGTTCGATATTCGCGGGCGACCGATGGGCGCAAAAAAGATTAAGCTTGCCTTATGATTGATGAGGAGGCCAGCGCATTGGGTCATTAATTTTTCACTCAAGCACTAGCAGCGCTTTTGGGAACGTCAGCGAGCATCGCCCGGCTTCTCTTAAGAGTGATACGCCTAGGAAGAAAAGAAAAGAAAAAGACCTCCTTGCCTCATCACAAAGGCGTCGCCTGTATGGTCACGCGGTGATTTCCGTATTTGCGAAACAACAGTGCCTCTATGTCTCTCTACTTGATCCCTCCTTTTTGTCTCTGCGTGCTCTCAGACTTTGTTTTCCTGCTTGAGAAGGCGAGCGTCAGAGAGTGGCCGCATCTCAGTTTTCTTTTCTTTATTCTCGGCGCCTTCATTCTTGTTTTGACCGGACGCTGTCCAGACTCCCATCACACGAATTACGCTGTCCGCGGAAGTGTGCGGGATATCGTCAGCTCCCTAGCGACAGGAAGGAGAGTGAGGGAGGAGCGCACGATGTGCGAAAACCCAATTTGTCTCCCAGCGCCAGTGGAAAGGAAGCGCCAACGCTTGCGAACAACAAGATTCGCTGGATCCCACTGTTGTACGCTCAGGAGAGGGGATGAGGGGCGCCTTCTTCATGGTCACGTTTGTGTGAAATGGTTTTCAGAGTGGCGAGAGCCGCGATGCTTGCAATCAGACGATGGCAGCGGTGGGGGGTGTCCCCAGATGCGTGCGACCAGCTGCAACAACAACAGCGCGGGTGGAAGCAGCAAGGAAGTCGGCATCCTCGACGACAAATGAATGGAAAGGCCGGCCTCTCATTTTCGGGCGGTCGCACTTAGCGGCCGTTGGCGCTGGGTCTCCATTCGCTCGCCGCCTCATTTTCGCGTCTGTCAACGCGGATAATTTGTCGTTGTCTCGCCCCCTTTTCGTCCTCCCGCGATGCCCCGCGAGCACAGCGTGGCTCGGAAGTTCGCGCCCGAACCTCGGGAGCAAACACGGCACGGTTCAGCAACGTGGCTTTCCGTCGCGCTCGCCTGAACCGACTCGTGAAGCGTGTCGCTCGAGCCATCCTCGGCGTTTCGGTTTCGCGCGCTCCCATGTGGGAAGTGGGGGCGTTTATGCGCCGGTACTAGTTTCATTGCTTCCTATCTTTCTTTGACGCCCAGTTTAGTGAGTTAGAACGAACTTGGCGACTTGAAATAGCCTCTTTTACACTTCCTTGATTACTGTTCTGCTCCTGGAAAAGCACTGAACAGAAACAGCAAAGAGTTGAGAAGCAGAAACTTTTCCTCGTGACAAAAATTTCTCGCCTGTGGTGGTTGCTAGACAAAGCATAGCGTCAGGACGAGAGGGAAAAATTCAAGTCGCGCCGGCTTATTCCACTTCAAATAGGAATATGGTAAAGGAAAATATTTCTGCCAAGTGTCTCCTGTTACATTGAGTAGGTGGTGGTATTCTCCTTTTCAGAAGGAAAAGTTGCCTTTCCCTAGTGTTAGTTAGCGTTCAACGCTTCGTAAAAAAACGATTGGCTTGTAAACTTTCTCGCGCTGTAGGGTCTCATAATTGTTGCCTCCAATTCTCAATGCCGAATGTCTACATGTCGCATGTTCCTGAGTACGTGTACTGCGAAGCCTTATTAAGCCTTACATGCAGAAATCCCACTGCACAAATCTTATTGTGGTTTTTTGTCTCAGTAATGTTTTCTGTCACAGTGCTCATCGAACAAACTTGCTGTTGTTAGCTCCTCGGTAAAATGCTCTGTGGTGTTCGCTGTCTAGCTTTTCACAATATTCTTCGCAATGTGGGCTCATCGTTTAGCAGTCGCGCTTAAATGTCGAGCGCATGTTTCCTGCGACTGTGGGAAATGCTGCTTGGGTGATAAGATCAATCCTCGCTAATTTTGATTATGCAAGTTTTGGCTTGCTTTTGAATATTGGTGGCTACAGTTTATCTTCCTGCAATGAGGAAGCAGGGCTAGAATTGAAACCGGGATTCATGGTGAGGCCAGATAGCTCCTTGACATCGACAAGGTGCTGGATAACGCCGAGTCTGCAGCGTAGAGCGTCCAATGTTGTTTTGAACTTTTTTGGTGTGTATTTATGAGTAGATTCCTTCTTCTTCAAAGTGTTTGCCTCATACTATCAATAAAGCAGTGCACCAATTCTTCACCAAAGGAGCCTCCTTCAATTTGAAGTTGCTCACTCTGTTTGCGGTAGTGTTTTGCGCTATGTTAATGCACCACACGTTGCTAAACACGCTCCATAACTCCACGCCGAGTGCACAGAGCACATTGAGCAGAATGGTTTCGACGGTCATTCTTTCAGGTCATCCACGTTAGTACTTTTTCAAACAAGCAACTTCAACGCCGCAGTCTTGTTGAGTCCAGGGTGCATACACCGCGCACACTTAAGGTAACATGAAGTGCATGATATAGTGCTGATAAGTTTGAACGGACCGTAAAGTGAGCGCCTTATTCCAAAACCTTGCACCATTATCGCACCAGAAAGTATGAAATACCAACTCGCCCAGGAACTGATTTTAAACCAGAATCGGGTCTCAGCTATAGCCCAGACTTCACTGTGCACTTTATTTAGATTGCGGGATTATAAGTGAAGAAACGAGGCGAAAGAAATAAAAAATGAAATTAGTGTCACGTGAAAGAAATTGGGACGCAAATAGTGCGTAATGTACGCTACCCTATAACCCTTGATATTTTAAGGTGACAATATGTGGTGCAGATAACCGAGCACTCCGCAAACGGGTTAGCTATTTGAACCTTAATCACCGATGTCATTTGGGGCGTCACTGTTATGCGCTCAAGAAAAAGGATAACACGTAGGAAGGAATGTTGCGTCTACCCCTTCGCAGCTAAGCAGGCTGCGTGGTATCAAGGATGACATCGGTTATCCCAATGGGGAATTGTTTTTGAAGACAGCTGTTCGTCTTCCGTCATTATTCGTCAGGTAAAAGAAGGTGCCAGCGATTCCGCTTGGAGAGTCCAAGCTAGAGTTCGCAGTGAGTAGGAGTGGATGTCGGCACATCCGTACGCAGCGTGCTGCCGTCCGTGTGAAGCGGACGGACCAGGGAGCGCTTCCTAAACCGAAGAGATGAGATGAGGGGGCGAGGGACTCACCGAGGTCGTCGATGACGGGCGCCAGTCGGAGCATGATGCCCACGAGGAGCACACTCATCACAAACAGCGACACGGCCGTGGTGATGATGATCCAGCGCGCCTTGCGGCTGACGTCTTCCTCCTCCTCCTCTTTCGTCGCGGCGCTCAGTCCGGCGTGGACAGCGCGCACCCTCGCGCCGCGGCCACCGCCCCCTTGCTCGCCGTCGCCGGACGCCGCGCACAGGGGCCGGTACTCTTGCGGGCTCTGGTTGCCCAGGCAGGAAGAGGCCCTGGGCGGGGAGATGGAGAAGACGAAGCGCGAAGCCGGCCGCTCCTGCCACGTGGGGGTGGCCGCCAACTCCGTGGGGGACACGTCCGAGTAGGTGTGCAGCTCGGTGGTAGGGCTGTGCAGGCAAGACGAACTGAAGCTCTTGAAGCGCGGCGTCGGGGGCAGCGTTCGCGGAGGCTGGGCGCCGCTCGTGCCTGCCGCCATCACCACGGGCTCGGCGAACGTGGTGTGGCGGTTCAGCGTCGAGTAGGGTCGGTTCAGAGTCAGGCGGTTCGCCGCTGGCTGCTGGGTGGCGCGACGCGGCGGCGGTGTGGAGACGGGCACGAATGGTACGTCGTACGGAGTGAGTTCCCGCAGCGGGATCGACTGCTGCCGCGGCGCGTTGCTGGTGCTAGCGCTGGTTGTTGCAGAGTCGCGGCTCGCTGGTGCCCCGAGAGCGGCTGCTGCTCGAGCTGGTTGCGAGACCAGGTGGAGCGTGTATAGAGTCCACAGCGTGGCGGCCTTGGCTCGGGTGCAGACCCGAATTACGCGGCCGGCACACCCTTACACACAGTTTCTGACACCTCCGACGCAGGCGGGCAGCTCTGGCCGGAATAGCCTAAAACCACCAGCCGCCCTGAACGCCCCAAGAGCAGCGCGTCCTTCCGAGGAACAGTCAATGAAAGAAAAGCGTCCGTGTAGTTCGACCGGCTTTTTACTTTGATACTAGGGAAGGCTTCCGAAGGAAGCGCAAGAAAGAAAGGAATAACATACGAGCGCAAGAGAGGCGCCCACAGAAAGGACTTGTCGTCGACGATATTGGTGATCCGACTGGATTTCTAAAGGAGCTGTTTCGAGCGGCTTCTGCAATGAGCCCCGCAGCTTTGTTGGCCGACGCTGAGAGAGGAACGCTCGAGCGTATTCTCTGGGTGGCGACTCCCCCAGGGGCGCGGTCTTGTTCTTGCAGATTCTGCGTCTTCCTCTAGCCGGGCGGGCAGGCTCCGTTCTGGTCCATTAGTCAGCGATCGCCGAAGGAGAAAAGTCATTTGTCGTTGTACGCCTCAGAAGGAAGCGGGTGCGGATCGACTTGTGATCGGCTTTCTTTGGGATGTTCGGCTGTTGTTCTTTCTCGGCGCTCGGAGAATAGGTCCCGGTTGCTTCGAAAGTGAGAAAAAAAGAGAGAACAAAAGAGAAGGACTCCCAGCTGGTGCCGTCAGAGCCTACGACTATCCACTTGTGGGAAGCTCGGTGTGCAGTCTGCGCACTTTTTGTCTTTGTGGGGAAGATGTGTTACGGACTGGCGCTTAGTCCGGCTTGTGTAAGATACGCTGTTTCTTGAGCAACGAGCGAGGGAAGTTTGAACTTGGCGTGCCGGCAGTGGCGACACAGACTGGAAGAGGTGCTCGAGCGGAGCTCTTGAGCTTTGTTGATGGCTCCTCGTTGACGAGACCACGACCGGTTGATGGCGATGATGACGGGAAGATTTTTCTCGAGCAGAAGCTCCAGCTGCCCGAGGATTGGCTTCTCACTTTGAATCAGCTTTGTGCCAGTTGTGGCTCGCTGTCTTCTTTCGAAGCCCAGAAAGCACCGCCTACGACCCTCCGGGCGGCCTTCCTAGCGAGAGGCCATGGTGCCCGCCGTGGCGTTCGAGAGGGCGGAACGCGTCTCCCAGACTTGCCCGGCTACGCCTAACGAGCCGCATGCTTTGACGCTGGCTTCGTGGCTAAAACACGGCTCGGTGGTTGCGGTAGTAGCAGGGTGAAGTCCCCTGGTACGGCGACCTCGCGGCGTCGCCGGACGCGGCGCCACATCGCTTGCGTCGTTGCATGAACCGAAGGCTCTGGCTGCGCCCGAAATAAATGAACCAAATCATTTTTCGCCGGGAATGGTGTCCTCTCTCTCACACTCTTCCAGCAGGAGGGCGCCTAGCAGCCAGGCTCTTCACAAAAGGGACCTCGGCCTCCGGCTTGCAGAAGCTGTCGGAGAAAAAACTGGCGGTTACGACGACCGGATTGGCGCTTAGACTGCAAAGAAAACTTCGACACGATATTGCACTGCCCAACTTTTTCCCGTTTCCTGTGTGTCTGTGTGTTGTTAAAGTAAAGAATGTAATGCCTTTATTCATGCAATAACTGTGCTCTTGCGTTTAAAAAACACAATATTAAACTACAGCTATGAGAAGAAGATTCGTTGCGACAACAAACACGTTTGCTTTGTGAACTTGCGCATGTGAAACATAGATTATTTCTTAAGAATTTCTCATTGACGCTCAGTTGCTCTGTGGGTTTCATTCAACAAGGGCAGACAGAAAGCCGGTAATGTTCGCCGACTTCTGACTTAATATACATGTAGCCAACTTAAGCTATTCGAATTATTTCCCATCAAAAGGCGCAGAACGCGCTAGTTCAATGTACGTTACGCCATTTATAAGTAGACAGGCTGCCGAAGCAACCTTGTTTCTGAGCGGACCGGTGTAAATACGCGAAAAAAAAAACTTTTGCTTTGTCTGCAGACATAGGCGTGGAGAACCTAAAAAAGCCAATTATTTAGCTTATAATCAAAATAAAAAACAAGCAAATTTCCTATTTACCTGGCCAGAGAAAAACTGCACGCCGCATACTATACTAAAGTAATCCTAGTCTTTGCGCTACAACTGACGATCTAAGACAACAGAAATGAAGTATTGACACATTCATAAGATACGCATTTTGTGACAGCTAGAAACTCAAGGACAGACAAGCGAACGTAACGCAGTCTCAAGCGAATGCAGCGGCAGCAGAGAGTTGCGCTGTCAGGCTCAAGCCAGCACGCATTCCCGCGATATGAGCAGAGACAGTGGCACTCACCTAAACACTGCGGTAGCAGCCGGTCTCCTCTCGGAGACGCAGCTAGACCGAGCAGTGGACGACAGGCCCGAACCCTATTCCCACAGCAGCAGCAGGTGCGGCCAATGTCCTCGCAGAGTCCGCTTATCTTCCGTGTTGTGCGCCGGGTGAGAACCTCCTGCGGCGAACGTGCTCGTCGCTTCCTGCGGCCCGGACGGCGGGGAGCGCGTCCGCAGCGACCAGCTTTCGACGGGCTGTGTGCGCCGGCGGATACCGGGAGAGCCCAGGCCGCAGCCAGCGCGTCTCTCCGCCGAGGGAAAGAAAACGGGATGAAGGGAAGGGCCTTCGCCCTCTCCCCTATATCCCTTCCTCCCGCTCCCCACCCTCCCACTCGTCCCTTTTTGCTCGCGCCTCTGTACCGACGAGGGAAAGAACCGCCGGATCGATAGCACGCAGAGCACCCTTTCTCTCCTCTTCCCCTCTGCTTCGTGGTCTTCCTCTTTCGTATCGTTTTTCTTTGTCTCTGTGCGTTCTGTCATTTCCGTTTTCTGTTCCGCTCGTTTCTGGAATTTTTTTTCCTCGCGCTTTGTTCAACTTTTCATATGGTAGAGTTTGTTGTCCGGAAAGAACGGTCTGACCAGCTTGTGTTGTCCGACATGTTTCGAAAAGTGTCATGCGTCGGAATGCTCCCTCTGTTGCTTAGTTTTTCTTGGAATGCTGCTTTCGCTCGCCTGCCGAGGCATCTTCTTGGCTGCCCGCTATCTAGGCGACCGGCATCTTCGCCGTCACGCGGAATATTTGAACTTTATCCGCCTCCAAGTCGTCGTTATTTTCTTATAGTTTTTCTTTTCGTCCCGCCACCAGAGTGCGTGTTACAGTTGGATGCGGCTGCTATTTCGGCTGCAGCCAATTCTGAGATGCGCATTTTGGAGGCGAGTTGAAGCTCTGTACGTGATTCTCATTATATTTTTTTTATGCATCTCGAAAAAGTGGATGAAGAAATCAACTCTCCGAAGCTTGCCTGCATTTTCAAAATTTATTCGAATATTTCTGTCAAGGAAGGAAACGTATTATTTCGCCTATAGATCGCGCATGGGTTTTCTAAACGCGAAAATATGCGAAACCCAATGAACATCTGCAATTTGTTGCTGTTAAGAGACTTGGAATGTTATCGAAGCGTGCAAATTGCAGGTCGCGCAGAGAAGCGCATGCTTGACGACTCAGTTCGTTCTTGCATGCTTAGCCTGTTAAGCAATCAAGCTTCTTCAGGAGTTCTGTGTTCCGAAAACTGTTGTGAGTATTCGTAAATTCATAACACGCTGCAGAGCGCATCAATAAACACACAGATGCTAAAGTGAAAAACAAGTATGCTGTAGAATAAGATTTCAATTGATTTATGTACTCGCTCAGAGGTCGAACTAGATCAGCATTGCCATTCTAAAATTATAGCGCACGTGCAAGGAAGAGGAGATTAAAAAAATTACCAGCTGTGTTTAACGTCTCAATGCTATTCTTCGCATTTCAGTACGTGCCGTTGTCCTAGCGACGGCCGTATTGTCAGCCACGTGTGCCGAATATGCAGTCTTAATTGCGATGTAGGTCAGATTGGGATGATCTCTTGCGAGGGCAACTGCAGCAGCCGTCTAGACACTAAGAAACACCAAATCTGGAAAAAAAAGACGAAAATGCTTCACAAGTATGATGTGAAAGAAAAAGCAGAGAAGTCGACTTAGGACTTGATGCCGCATAGAAAGAAAAAACACGTGAGTGTAAAAGGGCTGCTTAAAATTACGTGCACTTTAAACGTGTGGTAGACCCGATGGAAGGCATCTGCGGGTGGTATTACCTAAGCGTTTTTCCGTCAGTGCTTTTGTGGAGTGGATGTACAAGTTAATGAACAAGACAACAAAAAAAGAGATATGTTTGAAATTAATTCAGTTATTTAAAAAACCCAAAGGCTCAAGTGGACATTACATGGGAGAAGTGGGCATAAAACAGTACAATACGCACATTAGTTAACAAATGCAGTGGCAAACTGTACAAAGAGTGAGTGAGTGCAGAACACTGCGCTCGTTTACCGATACAAATGTTGAGGACATGTTGCTGCATTCGCAATGCCAGCAGAGCTATAAAAACAAAATTGAAGGGGGCACTTAAGCTCCGCCTTAAGTATATGACGCGACAGCGTTAATTATTTAATGCCTAAATATGTTGAATTGGTCATTGTCAGCTTTACATTCATAGGTCGCTGGGAGTCCTCACACCATTCCTTGCGCAATAGTGCAGCGATTAAGGGATGCACCACTGCCCTGCGATGGAATGCGCTGCCACTGGTAGGGATTGTGCTACCTAAGTTGCTCTTCACGGGCAACCTCTCGCGATCAATCATTGACTTCACAGTCACTTGCCACGGTGGTCAGTTTGCTCACAATCCGATGGGAAGGAAGTGATGACGCCACAAGATGATACATATGACCTAGGTGGCAGACCCATGTTACTTTTCCGGCTGGTGGCCACCTGGGCCACCCTCTGCCACCCTACGTTTCGCTCACAACGCAGACGCCGCATTTTGGTTGGTTTACGGCGTTTAACGTCCCATAGCGACTCAGGCTATGAGGGACGTACGCCGTAGTGCAAGGGCTCCAAAAATTTCGATCGCCTGGGGTTCGTTAACGTGTACTGATCGACGTGCGACTGCCACGGCTGGTATCAAACCCGGGACGCCAGACCTTCTGGGTAACGGTGCCTTTAACGCTCCGGCGTTAATACTACGGGGAGTTCAAGCAACCGAGATGAGAAAGTTTTGTTTGAAAATTAAATTATTCAATTTGGATGATTGTGTTATTCGGCAATGAGTCGCAGTCTTTCACAGATGTATTTCACAGAAAGGGTGAGATACAGAGAAAAGGTTTGATATCTGAGCCTTCGTGTGCACTTTGCGGGAATCATCAGGCCGGGGTGAGGTGTGATGGGCGGGAGCAATGTTAGCGGCAACAAATGGGGCTCACCGTAGTATAATGAAATGAAGAAATATATTTCACATGCAGGCGAGAAATGCTCGGTGTAATTGCTGCAGAAATGCATCCCCATCAAGATTTCATGGAGGCGGCTCCTGCATTCTTCGCTAAACTCGTGGTGGTGGACGAGTTGGTTCGACATTCTCACAAAAAAGCGCCAAAAATGCACAGAACACAGAGAAGAGGATACGGAACACACAAGTAGTCGCAATAACAACATATGGTTTGTTTCTTGTCGCACGGCATAAATACATGCGGGCAAGCGCTGACGGGCTGAACAGGGCAGAAAATCAGCTTAGAAGGGAAATAATTGAAGTGTTTTAAATCAAGAAGAGTCGCGAATCTTGTATCAGCGATCCCTCAGTGTGTTTATCGGCAAAGGAGCTCGCATGCCTTGGGTTTGGTGCGTAGAACGGGAATCATTTGCATCGACCGTCTTTTTCTGAATGCTGTGCATGATGAGTAAGTCTCTGGGTACCCGCATGTTTCTTTCCCGCATGTATTCATTCTGTGCGACAAGAAATAAAACATCAGTTGTTAGTGTGCCATCGTGTGTGTTGCGTGTTGTCTGTCTACCGTGCACTTTTTGGCGCCTTTTTGCAATCCTGTATTCTGCCAAGGGCTCTGGCAGCTCTCGGCTATTGGCGGCTGCATCCTAATTTGCCTCCACCTTGAGGATATTTAAAAGTTACCTTGGAGATATGATCTATTCTATTCGATATTTTTGTGCCAAAATCACTGCGTAGCTCGTCGACCATGTCGCTCATGTTGGCGGCGGCAGGAGCAAGCTGTCAAACCGGAAGAGCGGATTTTCTGGGCTGCTATTGGCCGCGTCAGCCGCCGCTTCCGGTCTCAAAGGACGCCCAGCGTCGAATATGTGGCGGGTGCAGATCGGTGGTGGCGAGGGGTTTTAGCGACGCCGGACGCCCAGTTCGCGCCTTCGGTCGAAAATCGCCGGCTTGCAGCCGTAAAAACGCTCGATGTAACACTCCGGCCTGAAGACTTTCTTGAAACAGGAGTTTGGCCTCCACACGGAGAGTGAGGGTGCGCTTTTTCATGAAAATGTTTGCCTGATTTTTTTTGTTGCGTGCTCTCGCGGGCATGGTTACGAAATCACACAATTTACTAAACAGCAAACATGCCGCCAAAGTTAGTGACTTTTGACATACGGCCAATAGATGGCAGCACAATGGCTTTGATGGAAGACTCAATACAAAGCGTGGCAACTTCAGTGCTGCTAGCCACTTGTCCGCTCACGCGTACTAAATTTTGTTAGCACTGATAAAAATGAGATAAATGTAATTATTGTCATTAAAAATTAATGGGTGCCTGCGACGTGGCTTGAATGCTGAGCCGCTGCATTTCTGTCGAGAGTCAAAGTTATTGTTCTTATCGCTTTCCGGAGACGCGAAAATGGCGAGGTGGACCATGCAGGTCATCAGTACACTGCTGCCTTAAAACCAGGCGGAGGCCACAAAAGGGACACTAGCGATACTGCATGTAGGCCTGTTGCAGTGAGTAGTGAAACGAGCAGCATACACTGCATATATGAGGGCTTTAAATTACCTTAGTTTATTTTTAAACGGCATATGAACTAGAACTTGTCTTTCACTGATTTTTAATTTTTCACACTAAACTATCGAAGTGCGGCGCGCAATATCATTGTATTCACTAATGCACACACTACTAAGAAAAATTGTAGTCAAACATTGGAGGGGTTTGTTGAAAGCGAATACAAAGAATGCTGAGTACGTGAATTAAAAACTGCGAAGCTTTTTATTTTACTTGAAAAAAAATTAGTGGTTTTTGGTGAAGAAAATGGCGCGGACACTGTCTCGCTTCTAGGTGGACAGCTCAACCGCGCCGTGAAGGAAGGAGGAATATGGGAATTAATGACAAAGATAGAGAAAGAGGTGGCGTAATGATGAGCTCCGAAATAATTTCTATGACCTAGAGATCTATAAGGTGCACTGAGTTCGCACATGTTATTTAGAGGATTCTTCGCTATTAATGATGGAACAATGTACATGCTAACAACGAAAAAATTTTGTGTAAAGAATTAAAATCTCATTTGGCGTTTCTCAATTCAATGCATCAGAATGCAGATTAAAATGGTAGGTGCGATGACAAAGTTCAGAATAAAAAAATGAATTATTAGGTTTTCTACTAAGCTTGGCTTTAAGACCTTGTTACGAAGCTGGCTTGCTATTCATCTTGTTCAATTTTTCATATGTTGATTCATTTAGACCAGCGATATAGGCATGATGCTCCTATGACTTTCACTGCGCAAAGGAAAAACAAGAGGAAATCTTTACAGGAGTACCCTTCTTGACTGAATAGGAGCGCGGGGAAAGAACCAGGATTTACCTGTGTTTATTTATATTAATACGCACAATTTATTTATTAATGCAGGAGGCTCTCGACGTGACTGAAGCGCCTAGTAACGAACAAATAATGCCTTCATACCTAGAAGCCACTCCCAGCATAGTGAACTTTGACTGCAAAGTAAAATCGTTCTTCGAAAATTACCTTAGCTTAAGGCACTTACGATACCTGGCGCGAAGTGGAGGGAGCTATTTACGTCTTCCATTAGAAGCACCGCTGACGATGATGGCCTGAACACCAGTGAGACACTCTAGCTTCGAGCGCGCAACCACCACATGCGACGTTGGCTAGGGTAATATTTTTCAGTGTAGCGCAGCACTCAGTATTCGAGAAGTGCTCGCCATTTACTTTTTATCCGAATAGTTTTAACGAAGTGAATAGACAACTGGAGTCTTGGTTTTATTTTGTTATGTTAGAAGCCCTTGCTTTTGGCTGTAGCAGGACTGCTCTCGTGTCTCTGGAAAAAGTTTTTTCTCTTAGTGGTCTATACGAACAGAGAAGCGAAGGGAGAGAGAGAGAGCACACGAAGATATTGTTTTCCTCGGCGGGCGTTATGGTAAAATTTTATTAGGCATCTAAATTTTAAATTATTTTCTTACAATTCCAAACAGAATGAATTTGAAGCTTTCACGCGAAAATATGTGACTTTATCAACAATGTGAGGATAAGGAGAGTTTAAAGCTTACAATATGAACTTTGCTCGTCGGGCTCTATACTGAGATGAGGCCCTATGCCCTTAGTGCGGCGCAACGGATGTCAAGAAAAGGGACTAAAAGTGTACCGAATCTTACGTCATATTGCATGCGGGTTTACAGTTTCTGGGTGTTTAACGCCCCAAAGCGACTCAGGCTATGAGAAACGCCGTAGTGGAGGGCTCCTGATAATTTTTACCACCATAGGGTCCCTTAACGTGCACTGACATCGCACAGTACACGGGCCTCCAGAATTTCGCCTCCATCGAAATGCGACCGCCGCGGTTGGGATCGAACCGCCGTCTTTCGGATCTGCAGCCGAGCGCCATAAACACTGAGCCACCGCGGCGCATATTAAGGAGCAGCTGCTTTTTACTTTGGTGATGTCATAGCTTCGGCTAATTCGGGCGTCACTCACCCTGCTAGTGGTCATTTAGTTTTTTCGGAGAGCCGGCAGCAGTCGCTTTGAAAGTGCATTATGTGCTAGCAGTAACCCAGCACAAAACGGGCCCTACACTCTGTCTCGTCGATCAATGAATGGAGTCTCCCATTTACAAGGCCTAACGAGTCTTCACATTTGTGAGCAGGATGGAACCAGCTTAGGCCGCCTCGTTCGTGGATCTACCCTGCTAATGTGCAGGGAAGTATACGCAGCCTTCAAGGAAGTTATCAATCTGCGGTATGACTGCGTTGTAACCACGCACGGAATTCAGCGCAAAACATGACAGCTTTGAAGGTGACGCACAATTATATATTGATCATCTGAAGATGTTTTGCCAATGTCTGAATTTGCAGTGCTAAGACTTAAAGTCACTTCTTGAGCGAAAATTTTCCGTCCTGTGACCTCGACATCACCCAAGCTCGTTGTCGTATATCTAGGGTTGAAGCTGATTCGCACAGTTCCCGACTAGTTCCTCGAAGTTCCTGAGAATCGAAGGCAGCGCCCCAAACTTACATCCTATATGAAACAGTAATCGATATAGTCCTGCTGCACGACAAATCTCTCACTGTTTTTTCCAAGCGGATCATACAGGCGCGAAGACGTTGCTCTGTGGTGGATTCTTGGCTACATCGTCGTACCCGAAACACAAATCAGAGCAGAATGGCGAGTCGGTTCTTACACCAGTGCCCGGGTTGTGCTTTTCACGAAGGCAGCCGCCACACTCTGTGGTGGCAGAGCAGTTAGGGTGCTCGACTGCTGAACATGAAGACGAGGATTTAATCCAGTCTGCGGCGCCGCGTTTCGACGGATACATTCTCCTCCCGAAAATATTTCAATTGCTAGCAGAGCCTCGTGCCTCGCGTTTTCGTTCTAATAGTCAGGTAAATAAAGTTGTTACATATAATGGGAACCAATTTACTCAGTTCGCTCAGGCTATTAACGGTTCGTACAGCCAGCATGACTTCATTGTCTCTGTAAATAATCATCATTTCTCTTCATTCGTGTGCCTGTGTCATAACTTAAATAGTGCTTGGGATTAGGCAAGTTGGAACATCTATTTTAAGCGAGCTGCGCTGCTTGGATTAACACTGACACAGTTGGCGAAGTTTCGCAGCTCATGTAAAAAAAAAAGTGTGTCATAACGTTCATCAGAAGATAAAATAGGAATGATCCTGGCAGCTTAAAGAAGCAACCAATGGATCGCACCATAGCTTTAGCGGTTAGACGTGCAGTCTGGTGCCCTTGACGAAGCCCAGGAATGGTGGTGCTCAAGGATGCAGTTTAACGGGGTGGTTGGCTGAAAACATGAGGGCCATCAAGCTTGTAGAGCAGATTTGTTGAGTCTGCCCTACTGACACGGTCCATATGAGCCGCTTGTGTGGTATTATGAGAATATTGAGTCCATAAGATATAAAAAAATATATAGAAATTCATATCTGGTCGGTACATAGTCCATAAGCGTTCCGCATAATTTCTGTATGATCTTCAGTCAGTGTACATGACGTCATATAAAGTCGGTAAGTTTCCATACGTGCTTTCATATAGTTTGTACTGACTTCATACGTCCCATGCTGACTCCATAAAACCACAATGAATGCGTCTGGGAGTATGGAACTAGTTATTTGGAAACTTTCAGTAGAATGCAACTGGTGTAAAAAGCTCAGAGCTGCTTGAGCGATCTGGTGGAATAGCACGAAGCTGGGTTAGAGGTGCTCGCCTACACGCGTTTCTGGCGGAACCAGTTTCGAGTCGTAAAAACTCAGGAAGCTGACGGCATTCTTGGGCGCACGTAGATGCTTGAAAAGAGAGTGACAGAGGAGCGTTGCTTCCAACGCTGCAGGTACAGACTCGATCTTGTAAATAAGAAAGAGTGGAACGAGTAGCAGGTGGCCTGTCGGGCAGTGTTAGAAGCTTATGACACGAAAGGAAGGGCTAGGTTTCCACTGAAGTGGTCAGTAGCAAAACGGTGCAAAACAGCGAAGAATGAGTTGAGAGTAAAACACGCAGATGGTAATGGCGACGCTTCTTTGCAGTGTGCAAGATGGTCATCTGGCCCGAATACACAGTGCTTGGCCGATTTAGCGATAATGTTTACGGTTCGTGCACGATAGATTCCAACGCTTTTAAATGGTTACGCATTTTAAATGCTTACGCGTTTAAAAGCACCTGAACGACTTGCGAAGGTTTCGCGATGCTCTGACGTAAGAAGAGTATGTAATGACAGACGAGGCCATAGCGTCTTTGCCAAAAGTAAACAGGATGCACGGTTTGCATCTCATTCGTGTAGCGGAGCACTTATTCTACCCTCAAACTCTAAATCTCCGCAAGGTGATAAGAACCGTTTTCCTCACTTTTCTAGAACTTTTGACATTTAGAGAATCTGTAAGGGTTTACTGATACTAGGGAGAAGCAAGGCATGGAGCCTGGATAATTTTGGCGACGGCGTTAATTACATCCCTTGTGCCCAGACGAAGCGGATTGTAAGCTTTTACCTCGCCAGTGTCGAAACTCTAAAGGTCCGACTGGGAAGAGGCGCATGAGTACGAATGGAGGGGTCTAGGAACGATAAGTAGCCATATCAGCCCGCCAGAGACGTAGCTGCGGCCTTACAGCGGGCGGCCGCGAAAAATGACAGAATTCGCAGCGGAGTGCCTGGGAAGGAGTACGCATGCACGGAGCAGACAGGACGGCGAAAGGGTCCCTGCGCTGTTATGAAGGCGTAGCAGTATCGTCGAGCGACAACGACTCATGCATGAAGAGAGGCGCAATTGCAAAGGCCATTACCGTATAACAGCGAGCGGATGAATACATCATACCGATGAATTGCCAACATCTTGTAGGACTCTAAGCGGTGAGTCCAGCAAGCAGACGAACAGACGAACCTTTGAAGGACTGTAGCGGGCAGTGAGCACGACAGTAAGCAAGGTAGTGGAATGAGTGCCCAAACACCACTAAGCATTCTTCTTCCGCAAGGAAGTTGTTCTTTTCGTCTTTTGCAATTACGCGGTCAGCGTAAGCAGTAACTTACTCTACAAAGCCAGATTTTGTTGCGCGAGAAGTGCACCGCTCAGAGCGGAGTAAACGTTTGTGCCCGCCTTGAAAGAAACCAAGAGAAATCATAAAAATTGGCAGTGGCTTAGCTCGGCTATGTCAGGATGTACGCAGCGAGAGGTACGTTTCTCTGTCTGAACTTGTGGTCACTGTATATTTAGCAATGAGAGAGATTGGGCTTTGGGCTCCATCTCGGCGGCTATGCGCCGTCAATTACGCTCGGCAGTCTGGCATCTCCGTTTGGCAAGCCGTTCCTCTCTCTGTTCGGGCGTCTCCGCTGCTCTCCTCGCCTTCTTACGCCCATTCTCTCTTTGATGAGTAGCCAAGTGCCAGGCGACAACCTCAGGATCGAAATAGCTACTCTTCTCTCGTCCGAACCGCCGTTAAGCAGCGGCTGGACTCTTCTTCTCTGCATCCATATCAAACCTTGTGCTACAGCTGCCCATTACACCTCTTGTCTTTTATACGCACTGCTACGCATGCGACGCGAGATTCGGGTGATAGAGCGGCGTGCGGCGAGGCGGCGACGAAGTGTGCGGCGCACCTGTGGGGTCTCTTGGTTACCATGGTATCGGCGCATGCGCACAACTGCTCATCCGCGTAACGTCACGTGTGGCTCTGACGGTGGAGTGGGCACGCGGCGACGGCGAAGCGCACAGCTGGCCTCTCCTGGCCACCGCGAAATGCTCGACCGGTAGCCCAGTGTAGCTCTTGCTACAAAAATTACATTCCATATACAGTAAAAGCTCGTTGATTCGAGCTCAAGGGGGACTGGAAAATTGTTCGAAATAAGCGAAGTTCGAATTATCGAATAGGTGCTAGAATGAGCGGTCATTGTGCCCCACCGTGCGGGCGGAATCCGAAGCAGTCACATCTAGACCCGTTGTCGTGAGCTAGGCGCTACTACACGTTTGTAACGGGTGATTCCGAGAATTAAATTCATGCGATTCTATTGGCAAGTGAAATAAATTGATCGGCCAGTTATGCGCCCGAAACAAGTACTGGAATGCATTGACGTGAGCAGCGAGTTCTGCCAAGACTCCATCAGCATCATCTGCAGCTTGCCTAAGAGCTACAGCGCAACATCCAAGTTCCGAGTGGCAGAGAAGTAGCGTGCTGCACATCGGACGCGCGGCTCGGGCGATAGAGCTTCGTGCGGCGAGGCGGCGACGAAGCGCGCGGTACGCTTCGTTCCGACGTTGGAGCGGACGCACGGCCGCGGTTCCTCTCCGGTTGCCATGGTAACGGCTCATGCGCACAACTTTCCTCTCGCAGCCACCGCGAAATGCTCGACGGGTAGCCTAGTGTAGCTCTTGCAACAAAGACAAGCAGGAAGCGAAACAGCGCAACAGCGTTTGCCTCCTTCCTTACACTTCGTGCTTTGCGCTGGTTTCTTATAATGAATTCATTTAGCATATCGCGCACTGCCACAGATACCGCTTCGCTTACTGTGTGCCACACCCGGCGTACGTGCTGTTTGGTTTCGGCAGCAGGCTTGCGGCCTGTCATGGAGGCGGCCTGTTGACTGGAACGTGGCGCCATCTGGCGGCCTTGGGGCAACGCGCGCTTGAGCAGTGGCACTCGCGGTACGCAGTAGTGGTAGCGGTAAAAGCTATGCTAAAGCAATTAATATGAACCCGTACCAACTAACGCTTACTATGGTCTTGACTAGACTTCAGCTGGTGGGCGGGGTCAAACCGGCAGATGATCGGAGGTAAGACTAGAAGACGCAGGATTGGGGTGAATGCGTCGTCACTGGCGAGCCACCAAATCGATAGACCTTGGCTACCCACCAACAACTGCGACACTGGTATTCCAGTCTAGGTGATGTTCCGTACAAAGCGGCAAAATTTAAAATTCTATATTAAAGGGTTTAACACCCCAAGCGACACATGGGGCTATGAGGGACGCCATAATAGAGGTCTACGAAATAATTTAGACCATCCGGGGATTTTTAACGTGCGCTGACATTGTACAGTACACGGATGCTTTTTGCGTTTCGCTTGCATCGAAACGCGGCTGCCACCACCGAGATTGTACCCGGGTGCTCCGGATCAGTAGCAGAGCACCTTGACCACTGAGCTACCGCGGCGGGTTGAAATACAGGACGATAAAACTGCGGAATGCTGTCATTGAATGGATAAAAAATAAAACCTTAATTAAAAGGAAGGGATGGCTCTCCTCCACAGTTGGGGAATGAAGAGGGGTGAGGTTGTGGGTGCAGAAACAACTTCTACTCGGTAGTTTTCGTAGACTTCAGAGCTACGCTTCGTAAGTCAATTGACCTCCACCAAACAACTAGAAGCAAGCCGCTCTCACTGCGGTATGTCGCAATGGCATGTCGTTCTATCATTGAGGTTAGTCCGGAGAAAGCAGCGACTACAAGAAGTTTGGTAGCACCGGGAAGAGCGCCATTCTCGGAAATGAGATGGCGTGACGTTGCCAGCTGCCGGGCAGCGAAGAAGTACTGCTTAAAGTTATAGTGTAGACCCGTTTCGGTGATGCAGGGCAGGATGTGGTCGAAGCGGAGGAGATTGGGGACACCATATTCTGAAGAGACGGGAACGTTGTCTATGTAATGGTGGCTCATGTGACAAATGAGCACTTATTAGAATACCTTGCGCTCGCAAGTGGCGCGTATCTTGTGCAGGCCGAGCAACGCAGCGTTAAATTCATACAAGCTGTAACTACAAGCGAGATCTACATTCTTGCAGGTAAGCGTCAGTCGATTTGGCCCCTTCGGGAAACTGGAGAGCAGGCGCTGTGACTAAATTGAATCCGCTCCTTGCGGGCAGCCGAGAGCAACATATATGTATGGGAGAAAGCCGGAATTCTGTCGCGTAAGTTTTCTGAGTCGGCGGTTTACCTCCGACGAACATGGCGGAGGCGTCCTTGTATTTAAGACAAGGACGACAGGGGAGGCTGAAGGAGTGAATGAAGCCGCTTTGAACCATGTCGCTGAAGTGCTAGCTGTTTAAGGATCCTGCGCTGAGTAGATGACAAGCGATGCTGGGGCTGCCGAAATGAGTGATACCTACCCGCCTCAGTGTGGTGCTTGGCAGCTGACTCTCAGCCAAAAGGAAAATATGGGAAGCGCAGAAATTCTCAAACAAGGTGTCATAGTGGCGAAAACTACACCGAGGAAGCCTGTTCCGTAGCAAGAAGATGAAATTTGTGGAACCAAACTGAGAAAGAGCTGGGACATCTGAGACGTCACACGTGACAACAACCAATCGAAATCATTCTAAATTCATCGAAAATTCGGCAGGAGACGACGATCCACCCATTGAATAGCACGAGAATAGCACAGCAGCAGATTTGTCGGGAGTAAAGAAATGAGAGAACCCGCGAAACAGTCGCAAGAAAGATGCACGAGGCTAGTTGAAAATGAAAGTGGCGGTATATTCCGTGACAAGCAGCTTAACTAAATGGACTGTGGTTGGCTACGTGATGGTAATATTTACTGTCACCTCATGCTTGCAGAAATCATGCATGGACTGGTCGAGGTATGAACATAATACAGGGGCATTGTTTTATGCCCGTTCAGTTGTTTGCCGGCTGTGATCAATGTGTACAGTGTGCGCGTGTGGTGTAAACAGTGCAGATAATAAGCCTAGCGCAAATACTGCGTTCCATTCGTGCGCATACTTTCTGTGTTTAGAGAGAGAAAGAGAGAGAATGAAAAGGAAACGCAGGGAGGTTAACCAGATGTGAGTCTCCGGTTTGCTACCCTACACTAGGGATGGGGGATAGGGGTTAGAAAAATGACAGAGAGGAAAACGCAAAAAAAAGTTGCTGCTTCCAACGTTCAGCTCTCTTGCAGCTTTTAAAGTCGTTTGTTCATTCGTGCATTTCCGAATTGGGAAGGGTTTTTTATCTGCGCCAGGCAAACTGCCAAAGTTCTGCACGTCGACGAACCCGAAGGGCACGCAAGAACACACATCGGAAACACCACGTACAGTGGGCAGAAAGGGTGGTTTGTCACATTTCTTTGACGTCACTTTGGACACTTTGCCACTTTGGAGAAACCGGAAAATGCTTAAATGACATGTTCAACAAACAATGTACGCGCACAGCCATGACTGCCCCTGCAAACACCGGAAGTTACTTCAGTAAATGCGCTGGCGAAGATGTGAACAGAGAATGTGATGCACGTGAGATTATACGGAGCGAAATTTGGTGTGTAAGGAACGAGCAGAGAGCACATCAGTTTGACATCCGCTTATCTTTTTTTATTGATAAAATAATACCATTCTTGGAGGGCTTTAGGACGCTCATATGTGTGGTTTTTTAATTTAGAGCGCTAGTTTTTAGTGCGAATGCTCCCGGTCAAACAATAGTAGTCGGGGCTGTCAACAGGAAGCACCCGTACATTTCTTTTTTTTTGTGTGTAATAAGAAGAAAGGTAGACTTTCTGTCTGAATTCTGGGTGGACACCTCAACCGAGCCATGACGGAAGGGAGGAAGGTGAGAGTGGAGGGCTCCGGTATAATTCCGACCTCCTGGGGACTTTTAACGTGCACTGACATAACACAGCACACGCGCGCCTTTTATGTTTCGTCTTCATCTAGATGTACCCGACTTCGAACTCCGGTACTCTGGCTCAGGACCCGAGCGCTCTGACCACAGCGCCACTTCAAAAAATACCCCTGCATCATGGCGTCGTTCTGCATCATGGCCTGCCCCTCTCACGCCTTCCTTCATTTCGCGTTACTGTCCAGGCGACCACACAGTGGGAAACTGATTTTTTTTCTTTATTGCACAGTGGGAAACTGATAGTGCGATTTTTGTTATCTTGTAACGCCTAATAAACCAGACCGAAGTTCGCAGCACTCTTTCGTTTGAGCGTTGCTCGCTGCTTTAGACGATTGAGCGTAGCCTCCGCAGAATAAAAACGCGCTCGTTTGTCTAGATATGCCATGACTGAGGGCGTCGCATCACCAGTCTGGGGCCGCCTCAGTGTCACTTACTTCAGTCGCTAGACTTAGGGCGCTTCCGTAGGCTTGGGAAACTCTATTGCAACTGTAGGGTATTGGGCTTGCTCGAGGCCGCATAGGATTAAGGGAGGCTGGGGGGAAGCGCCGATGTTCATTGCCAATCCCGCAGTTTCAATGTGCGGGTGAAGCGCACGTCGGTCGCACGGATATAAAACGTTGTGAGGCTTGAGCAACGGACGCGGCGCTAAACGAGGGACCAGGCGTGGTAAGCGGGAAGAGAGGCAAGGGTATCCAGAACCGTCGCGTCCACACAGGCGGAGGCTAACGTGAAGCACGTGGGCATCTCGTGAAAGACTCTTGGAACTTTATGTTCACGTTCTGCATGGGTTAGCGGTGCATCCTTCATAATTTCCCCGGATGGACTAGGTATGATAAATCTCAAAAGCATCAGCCGCAAAAAAAATTATTTTCAAAAACAGACAAAATACTAGGGCTCATTGGCTGCATTACCACGAAGGAGTAATAATAATAATAATAATAATAATAATAATAATAATAATAATAATAATAATAATAATAATAATAATAATAATAATAATAATAATAATAATAATAATAATAATAATAATAATAATAATAATAATAATAATAATAATAATAATAATAATAATAATAATAATAATAATATTAATAATAATAATAATCAATCTTTATTTTTTCGGTGCCCAGGAACAACCCAAAGGTCTTGGTGCTGGTACACCAATCACACGCACAAAATGTACATTTATTTCACTACAAAGGAAGACACTCAGGGGAGGTAATGCAGCAGTCAAGGCGATAGAAAAAAAAGACACATAAACTAGGCGTGACAGCAAGCATGAAGCAAAAAAGCGAAAACAAGGAAACAGCGAGAACAGCGGTAAATGAAAACAGCTAGAACAGGCAACAGACATATAAATAACTAATAAAACAATAAACAAAGAGAATGAACACAAGAACGACCGATAACAGCTAAGTACAGCATATATCAAAACACAAACATGAATAAAGCTAATACTATTATGAACGAATAAGAGATCTCTGAAATACAAGCTAGAAATACAATCATACACAATAAGAAATGTATATAGTGAACGCGTTACAGACAATCAGGCGTGAGTACACAGTATTAAAGAAATAATATTAATGAAAACAAGTACACGTGATGTACAATTAAGGAGAGAAAAAAACAATATAATACCGGTGCAAACGTACAAGTGTAGTAAAGACAAAATGCATGAAAGGGGAAGTTATGTATGAGAAAAACAGTGCTCAAAGTGGAACGTCACGGACATTCAATATAAAGGAAGGGAGAGAATAATAATAATAATAATAAAAATAATAATTGGTTTTTGGGGAAAGGAAATGGCGCAGTATCTGTCTCATATATCTGTGGACACCTGAACCGCGCCCTAAGGGAAGGAATAAACGAGGGAGTGAAAGAAGAGAGGAACAAATAGGTCCGTAGTGGAGGGCTCCGGAATAATTTCGACCACCTGGGGATCTTTAACGTGCACTGACATCGCACAGCACACGGGCGCCTTAGCGTTTTTCCTCCATAAAAACGCAGCCGCCGCGCTCTGGTTCGAACCCGGGAACTCCGGATCAGTAGCCGAGCGCTCTAACCACTGAGCCACCGCGGCGGGGTCAAAGGAGTAATTGCGGGATCATTTTTAGAGCGGTAGCTCTACTCGTCCCATGCAAAACATCGAGGCGCTGTCGCTCCGAAGAATGACCTTCAAGTGACGGAGCGAGGGTTGTGGTTGTGACGTCATACCATGTGACTCGACGCGCCTCGGCGCAGCTGCGGTGCGCTGATGATGATTATGGATTTTTATGGCGCAAGGGCATCTATGGCCAAAGAGCGCCATGACACAAGGTGTTTTTTTTTCTTCCTCAAGGTGGGGTCAAAGACCCATTTTCCAAGCAATTCACCCTAAATAAGACGAGCAGCAGACCAGGGGAAGCGTGTACCCATTGTATCACCGGTGGGTGCCCGTCGGCACTGGGGATCGAACCCCGCACCTGCGGTGCACTGAGCCGGCGGCGTTCACTCGTCTTCTCACCTGGGTTGAACAACGTGATTAATCACCGATCTAGCAGTTGCGCTGAACCACGTTACTCGCCGTTCATTTGATAAGATATTATAAAGTGCGGAGCCTTGCTTGACGTTCGCAGGTAGCCATGGAGGAGTCGTGCGCTGGAACCAGGGCTTCGGCTGTGTATCCTAGACGGCTGATTTAATCTGATTCTTATGATGAAGCACGCCGACAGGGCGCACTGGAGCAAACCGTGTCTGACCATGCTTTATCAAGCTTACGCTCTGTAAACTAGGTTCAGCCGGGTTGAACCACAGCTAGTTTTTAATTTTGTGTGGTCCTTTATCTGTATATGCCCTGCGTGCTCTCAATTGGAAGTTTTCGCTATGATTACTCCAAATCCACGCCTTTGTCGATTCGCACTGTATGGACTTCATGTTGCACTACCTGGGTATTTTACAACATCGATAAAGCCAGCCACTAAATTCCTTTCAAGACAAGAATGTCTTTGTGTATCTTGCATAACTTACGCAGCTGAGGTTGTAGTTTCCCAGAGGTTGCAGCGATACAAAACGTTATCTGAGTAAATTTAAACATGCTAGTAAGAATTCCTTTAAAAAATGCAATGCATCTGAGCCTTCAAGCAGGTAAATAAATGTTGAAAGTACGTGCGGCACAAAAACTGTGGAATACCGAGAGCGGAAGTCAACGAGCTGGCTCTTAAAATGATTGAAATTGCACCGTTTCATTTCAGGAAACGAAACTTCAACAAAATAATCCTCGCACGCTTGTCATGAATGTTAACAGCAAAAACAGAAAAGAGTTTTCAACAAAATTCTTGAGTTGTTGCACTATGCAGCCTATGAAAGCGCACGTTCCTTTGAATAAAAATTAAAAAAGAAGTCTGATTAGTGCGGTTTAATTTATTGTGCATGACGTAGAAAAAGCAGAACCTTAAGTGCATAAGCCACATCTCATGACATAGCGCTGTAATTTTTCGTAGGTCTGATATTTGTTCTGCACAACGTAGACGCTACCAGCAATGCCTTCTTTATTGAAATTAGGGATTACCGCTGTTTTAATTTGACCGTTATTTTTCATGAGATGCAGACATATACAAAAGATATTCACAAATAGCGGACACCGTAGTCGGCTGACACATCTGCGACAGGTATGTAATTTACATATCATCACCGGAATGCGCTTACCAAATGACATGCTGCACAGAAGTAATGTTAGGGTATTGAAATCGCGTCACGTAAAGCAACATTTCGGTTAAGAAGACACAGTGACGTCCTTCTTCCTACAGCCGCTGTGACAGCAGCCTTGGAGCAACGTTGTTGTAGTTGGTCTTATGAAAAGTTGACCGGACATTAGCATATTCAAACTTACTTCTCACTGGCACCGGCACATTCTTTGTCCTCGCTAACACCCTGACGGCCCATCACATCCGGGCTAAATCGTTCTAATTGCAAATTTTCCGCCTTCTTCCTTTGTCGGCAGTAATGGGAGTGAGGCGACTGCCAGTCCGTTTGTGATGTGGAAAAAGAGTGTGCAATGAGATACAATTTACGCAGTCCGTACAATGTTTGCCGCCTTTGACTTGCGGCGGTGTGTCTGTCGCGACGCCAATGACTTCAAATCGAGTGTAATTTATTGGTTCGGCGCGGTGCACGTTCTGGACACATCCAAGCTGGAATGGAGGGAATGCAGTTGGCGCTCAGCATTGTGCGTTCAGGGGACGGAACAGGAAAGAGCAAACACGATGTGCGCGCGACAGGTCGCGGGCCTCCTGCGTGACGTTTGCAGGTAAGCAAGCACACAGGATACGTATATGACTTCGGGCAGCTCTGCACCATACAGCGCGAGATGTGCTTTTCAGCCTTAGTTGCATTTCATGGCACACTTGACGTTTTGCTAATATTTATTTCTGAAAATTGTCACTCCCTTTTGTGATTTTTGCACGAGTTTTAAGAGAGTATATATTCGAGTAGAATTTTATTGCCTTGGGTTTGAAGGACGATAAACATGTAGTATATATTGTCACGAAGTGGTGACTGCAGTCCGGAGAGCAGAAAGGCTGCGAAAATGGTTTCTAAAGAAAACTCTTTATTTGGGTTTAATTGCTCCCACAATGCACTGAATACGTTGGCGGCGGCGTAGCAACAAGTGTGCTCGGCAGTCGTCGAACAGAAAGCCCGCCGCTGTCGGTCGTGCTCAATTTAAAGCTGATAGCGAACTTTCGAGGTAAAGCGTGCAAAGTTACTAGAACCATCTGGTGCAATGTACAAGCAGCTTTGCCCGGATGCGATCAATCGAGATAAATCTGGTCGCGTCTTGCATCGCAAACAAAGCGATAAAGCGGCGTGGCGGCAGCTTTCAAGAATCAACAAACAAACACTGCAAAAAGTCGCGGCATTACGCCCCTCTCAAAGATGTATCGACCCGATGCATTAAAACAATTGAGGCGACTAGCAAGAAATAAAACGCAGCGTGCGATAATAAACACAGATTGTGGAAACTCAGCGTCCTTTAGCGCGCAATGATAGGGCTTCGGACGGACGACATGGACAACTTCTGGTCGTATAGGAGTCGCTGGGATGCAGTCATTGCGTCAGGAATGACTTCATCATTCAGTTCACCTAGCCGACGAAGAACCTTGTACGGCCCGCAATAGTGGCGCAAGAGCTTTTAACTCAACCCACGCGGCAAATGGACGTCCAAACCCAGACTTGGTCTCCTGGCTTATATCTTCGGGCTTCGGTCTTCGGGCTTCTTCTGGGCGTTGAAGATGGGTGGCAACGTAGACATTCTCTTCTTCGGTAAAATTGGTCAGCATGGCGTCTAGCGTGGTTGTGGCCTCCCTGCCATGGACGAGCCTAAAAGGCGTCATCTGGGTGGTCTGCTGCACTGCGGTGTTGTAGGCGAAGACGATGTAAGGCAGGATTACGTACCAGGTCTTGTGTTCGGCATCGACATACATGGCGAGCATATCGGCGATGGTATTGTTCAGGCGCTCGGTCAGTCCATTGGTCAGCGTATGGTATGCGGTTGTCCCTCGGTGGATGGTTGTGTCCGGATGGATTGCACAAACAGAAGGGCAGTTGTACTGCTGAACCCGGACGTCGAGGGTCTTCTCAATCGTGCAGGCTTCTTGCATGAATTACTCGACTGTTTTTGGCGGCTGGTGGACGAGGCTGCCAAAGAGTTCTTCCTTTAAGCCGCGCTATAAACACTGAACTTTCTTTTCCTCGGTCATCTCGGGGTCGGCGCGGCGAAAGAGCCGCTTCATCTCTTCGAAATAACCACAGACGGGCTAATTCGGAAGCTTGATCCTGGACTCGAGCAGTAATTCGGCTCTTTCTTTCCTCACGACACTGGTGAATACCTTCAAATGTTCTTTCTTGAATAGTTCCCATGTCGTTAGCGACGACTCGTAATTTTCGTACCACGTACAGTGCTTAGCCCTCCAGTGAGAAAAAGGCATGTCCAACTTTTGCCGCATCGTCCCACTTGTTGAATGATGCCACGCGCTCAAATCGGTCCAACCATTCTTCGACGTCTTCGACGTCTTCGCCTAGGGATCCACTGAAAGTTGGCGGCACCCGTGGCTGTTGCAGTATGATCGGTGTCGACATCTTTGGTGAGGTTGTGGTGCTCGTAGCAGCGTATTTTCGTTGTCGGGTGTGGTTCGGCAGGATCCCGAACTCAGGCTTCTCTCTCTGAAGACGTCTGCTGGCTCGGTTAACTGTTGGCTCGTCCTCCGGTGCGATTCGCAGAGGGCTGGTGTCACGACTTGAAGGGGGCGTCCGGAACATGGGAGGCCACCCAGCACCTCCACCAGATGTCACGTAGTGGTGACGGCAGTCCGTTGAGGAGAAAGGCTGCGAAAATGGTGTATTTGGGCTGACTTGTGCCCATAATGGACTGACTCGTTTGGCGGCGTAGCAACAAGCGTGCTCGGCGGTCGTCGAACAGAATGCCCGCCGCTGTCGGCGGTGCTCAGTTTAAAGCTGACAGCGAACTTTCGAGATAAACCGTGCAAAGTTACTAGAACATTCTGGAACAACGTAGAATCAGCTCTGCCTGGCTGCGATCAATTGAGATAAATCTAGTCATGTCTTGCATCGCAAGCAAAGCGATAAACGGCATGGCGGCCGCTTTGAAGGTTGAACAAAGACTGCAAAAATTCCTGGCAATATGAAGGAAGCAAACAAAGTAAAAAAATGAATGGGACTTTAGCCTTTCAAAAGTAGTAAGCGAAAAACGAAAATGTAATAGACCATGCAATGAATAAATTAAAACAGTCATGTTAAAACAGGTAGGGAAATATCTCTCAAAAAGTTCGATCAATTTTTCAACACATGGCTGCATAGTAATCGATGTGCGCAAATGGTTCCAAGCTCGACCGGCTTGAGGAAGAACAGAGAACCGGAAATTATTATTGCAGCAAAAAAAAAAAAAATATTGAAAAGGTAGCGCATGCTTGTGTAGGGTTTTTCTCGAAAGTTTAGTGTTAACAAACTCTTCGAAGTATATATTTAATGAGTTATTTAATAGTAAATAAAAAAAAATTAGGCGGCGTAGTTTTGTTCGACTAGGCAGCGTGCGATAGCCTGCGGAGCGTAAACGTTGTATGGGAGGAAGTGTACGTCGGTGGAAGTTGCAGATAAAGCGTAGTTTTATTTGGTACTAGCAGCGTTACGAAATGAAAACAGACCAAGTTATGCTATTCTAAGACAATGCAGACAAAAGCTACTTACGCTAAATATTTTGTATTGAACGTGGAATGATGCAAAACCTTCTGAGAAAGAAGAATTTAGTAATTTCTTTGATGGCTACACTTTGCAGATGCGCAGTGCAATTTAAAGCTGATGCGATTTCAACATCGATGCAGCGATATTCAGACACAGCTTGAAGATCCACATTATTCACGGATCAAATTTAGGCTTTTAACTTGTAATGTAAATAGAGACCGTTTTCTTTAAATTAATTGTGATGTATAATTTATACACCACTCTACAACGTTTACTAAATCACTGTTAAATTCAACCTGCTTATTAGTGTCTTTTATGTCGCAGTAAAGCACGTCACAGACGTCTTAAGCAAGCCGGCTTTTAGCATGAGTTTGAATTGACGAACAATTTATAAACAGGAGGAGCAGCAGTGGTGCCACAACTGTATTTTTGGGAACCCCTGAAAGAATATGAACTAACTCTAAGACATGATGAACATGTTGCACAAATTGAGAGCGATATGACACGGACTTATTCATCCACCGTAACATAGGTCCATCCTAAGACGTATATATGGACTTAAATTTGCTCTTCATACAGACTGCATACATCGGTTTGATAGCTTTGTTCGTTTGAAGCCCACATAGCCTGATGTGCGTCAGCGCGGTTGAGTATATTAAATAGAACTCAGCAAAAATAAAAAACACATCTAGTGTATTCACAACATTTGCTTAAAACATTTATGGCAATTGGGAGAACCTACAGTCTGTAAGAAAGTAATCTGCTGGAAAACAATACTCACTTCAACTGCATTAACAAAATTTTTAAAATAAACGCTAAAAAAAGGATAAAATATCACGTGCCGCACAGTTTATCAAACTTAATGGAAGTTGGAGGTTATGTAGGGTACCCTCTCGTTGAGCTTCTCTGAACGAAGCTCTCACCGAGGTGCACACATCATATTATGCTATTATTTATTAGTGTAAAGCTGCAGATGACACCTGTGTTGTGAAGGCAGGCCCCAGCCGAAGCCCATGGACCACAGCGCTCGTTGAATAAGGGATGCTGGCTCGCTTCACGAAGTATGGGATCCGCAAAGGTGCGCCAGTGCGCAGGATAAGTAAGCACATGTGCACAGCAGGGGTGGATTGGCCTTGGCAGAAGCTCACGTGAGCAGCAGCTCCGATGAACGGAGAGAAATGAGCGGACTCGGAGAAAAGAAACAGCAGGAGACCAGGCAGCGGTGAACAAGACACGGGGAAGACAATATGTAATTGTGCTACGCATTTAATTGCATTAAAAAGAGAAGCAAGGTACAGTGGTGCGTGACTAAGACAACATAATGCGCCGTTGTCTTGTCTGGTCCTTCTTTTCTGTGGGATTGTTTTTGTTTCTCTTTGTAAGCAGTAGCCGTACAGGCAACTTTCGCGGGGGCAAATGGCCTCGGCAGATATGTCATAGAATGTCGTAAACAGACAGTACTCTGTTTTTATCTGAATAATGGGACAAGCAGAAGAGTGGGCACTCCAACAGTCTCTTAGGAGAGAACTGTGGAAGGTCTGACGAAGTCACTGATTTCTTTTTTTTTCTTTTTAGTGCGCCACTATTTACATTAGCCACTCCCGGCATTTAGCAGTTGCGTGTTTGCTTGTCTGAAGCCTGGTCACTTGGCAGGTGTAAACCTGCCCACCATGTGGAATATATGCTGGCACACCTATTCGCATTTCGCCCAACTACGCAAATCGGCTGCCGTATTTTTTTCAATCAGTAAGATCGCAAGATACTGACGGATGCCTAAGTCTTAACACAGTAAAAATAGGCTGTGTGTAGATATTTCAAGCTTCACGTACTAAAAGGGGAGGGTGTCAGCAACGAGCAAATTACAAGTCTCTAAGGTAGTGCGAAATACAATCTGTTCCTCTCCCTGTTATCACCCTCCCCACTATTCCGCCAAGATAAGGAATGAAAAGGTATGGCATATGTTACGGTGTGTGGGGTTTAACGGGTATGCGAGGCTATAAGGCAAGCTTTCAAAACTCTACCCCAGTTTCAATGAAGCTCTGCGCAATTATGTATGCCCTGCAGTGGGCGTAGTCAGGCTGATGATGATAATAAGGCTGTTGTTAAAGAAAGGAGTTAATATCTTATTTTGAGTGTAAATCAGTTCACACCACAATTGGCTTCACAGGGAGTAAGTTTAAGAAAACGATTACTTCAATAATTCCAATAATTTCATTCCGAACGAAGAAGCAAACTTCAAAATCGTTGACTTTCGTATCAAAGTTCACCAAAAAGCCGGATTCGCTAATTTTGGCGAATAAGTCGCTTATTTTCTCACTATTTATACCCCCTAGAAAGCAGCTAGCCGCAGTGTTAGAAGAAAAGTTAGTTGTTCGTTCAATGACCAGTTTTTCCTAAAATCGAAGTCCATAAAAACTTTCCGTTTTTATTTTCCGGTCACTCGTATTATTAAATTGACTTTTCTTTTTTTGCCATGAAAACCTCAGAATTAAGAAGTAGTGCAGAGTCTTGTTCTTCTTAAAATTGTTTTCCAGAAAGCATTCTAAAAGTAAATTTTGACTGCGCAGCATATTATCCTAAATAAGATGTTTTGCTCCAAAATCCGAACTGAGAAAAAGTGAGCTCTAAACTGTGAATTTTATTCCACGGGAATTTTTTTCTTGTATGACCTTGTAAAGCTAATGCTCAGAATATTTTTTGGGATCAAACTCTCACTCCCTGCATTGCAAAACTGTCTTAACGTCCCGAAACACCATGCCGGTTTTGACGGATGGCGTAGCGAAGAGCTGCGGAATAATTCCGAGCACCTGGGGTTCTTTTTCGTGCGCTGACGTCGCACAGCGCACTGGGCCTTTGCATTCCGCCTGCATCGAAACCTGGCAGCCACGGCGTATCTTGAGTGAAGCAGCCGAACGCCAAAGCCACTAAGCCGCTAAGCTGGTGGCTCAGTGGTTAGCACGCTCGGCTACTGATCCAGAGTTCTCGGGTTCGAACCCGACCTCGGCGGCTGCGTTGTTATGAAGACAAAACGTTAAGGCGCCCGTGTGCTGTCTGATGTCAGTGCACGTTAATGATCCCCAGGTGGTCGAAATTATTCCGGAGCCCTCCACTACGGCACCTCTCTCTTCCTTTCTTCTTTCACTCCCTCCTTTATTCCTTCCCTTACGGCGCGGTTCAGATGTCCAACGATATATCAGACAGATACTGCGCCATTCACGTTCCCCAAAAACCAATTATTATTATTATTGTTACTAAGCTAAAGGTGCACAAGGAGAGAATAAAAGTCGGTGTTAATTAGAGAACAGGTAACGCGGAAAATGCACGCAAGCTGTCATGTGATAATAACAGAAAGATACAGCTCGTGCGCGGCTAACGCGCTCCCCCCCTCCTCCTGTGTGGAGTGCCCGCGTGATTTGTCCCCTGGCCCGCTTCTGCCAGTAATGTTCGCTTGCGCGGGTGCCTTTTGACTACTACGACGACGTCAAACGCACTTTTCGTGGGAACCCTGGCATTAACCCCTGGCGCTGGAAAAAAGATAGTAAAGAAAAGCGTGAAAGCCTATACACCCCGCTATCCTTCCTCCTGAACCGTTGCAGGTCCCGCAGAAACTAAGGATAGCGTCAGATACCTAATCATCGGACTGATATGCAGTAGTGAAGACAATTAGTAACGTGGGTTTGAGATAGGCATGTTGAGGCTTATTAGCTAGGTGACAATTGTCACCACTGCAAAATAAAGAACGTGTTTCTAAATATGTGCCTTTGTACTCATGCAGCTCAGCTGAGAGTAGCGCATAAGAGCTGGTTGAGTGATGGCGTTTATTGGTGTAGGGGGCATTTAGGGCAGTGGGTGCCAGAAACTATGAAATCAATTTTAGACGCTATTAGCGCCAAAATTCGTAATGTATGTTTGCTCATGTTTGAAGTCGCTGGTACGCCGCTCTATCGCTTTGTTTGTGACGCAAGAAACAACCAGTTTCTATCTGGAATGATTGCAGCCGCTCTTGACTGCTTGTACGCTATTTGAGAATGCAGTCGCTGGTTTCCGCACATGATGCTTAAAATTGTTCACCGACTTTAAATTCAGCGTGACCGAAGCGGCGACCATTCTTTATTCGAAGACTGCCGAGCACGTAAGTTGCCATCGCAGGCGCCGAGTTGGGGACTATTTTGAGGACGCAAGTCAGTGCAGTAAAGGTATATCTTGCCGTACTGCCGTCACCACGTGGCATAATGGACAATTATGGGCCCAAAAGAGTAATATATAAAAAAAAGCGTTCTCGTCAAGGTGCTGTCTTCTGTAGTGCGAGCAGTAATGCGAGCTGTGATGGGAAGTTTGGATTATGGGAGGGCCTCAGGAGCAGTCACCGTGCTAAAACCTTTGAAACCAGGCAGACGGGAAAGCCAGCAAAAGTTTATTTTGTTGGTGTAGAACCATAGCGAATGAAGCCATAACAGTTTTCTTTTCATAACTGCAGCACCAAAGCTACTTGCGCGTCCGCCAAATGCTCAGAGGGGGTGACCAGGTGGCAGCGGAAAAACCTCCAGGGCCACCAAACGGAGGAATTCGGAACCAGCGATTATTTCCATCCCTTTTATGACATTCAGCCTATGACGGCGATGATCAGGATTTTCCGCAGAAATTGAGCGGCAGACGTAAATGTTGCTCATTAAAAAAGTCTAATCGTACGCTTTTGAGGTGAATCAATAAGGGTTTGAAGATTAATCGCAATGTTGCAATGAAGTTCCCTATCAATGTTTATGAAATTATAATAAACCAATTACTGCTTTTTACGTGTTCGGCAGAACAAGCAGGGAAACAAAGATGTACTTTCATAAAATAACGATCGAATTTCAGTTAATATTGAGCGTGCTTTAGGCGACCTGAAGCGGCCAAATTGTCGAGCGATGATCAAGGCAGACGCTTCCATCATCACTCAGCGATTTAGAGCAAGCGTCGGCCATGCTTTGATCATTGATGTTTAAAGCATGCTCTTTGATCGCCGCTTTGACTCCTCAGAGTTTATGCAAAAACATCGCATTCGTATTCTCTGAGTAGACTGTCGTTAATGACCCGAAAGTGAGGCACCCCACTTCTCGCATTTTGCCTTCATACGACAGAAAGAATGGGCCATGAATCGTGAGGCCCGGTTATGAAAGTAAGAAAAATTGAGCGTTTGCGCTCCCCTGAGCAACGGTATATTTGTATATGCGACTATATTTAGGGGAAATGGCATTGACACTGTTTTTGTCGTAGTATGTCGTGGGTGCAAACTTAAGATGTCATGCACATGCCAATGAGGGCTAATCTCAATTGGACCGTGAGCTCTCGCGTTCGCGAATTTGATCAATATATTATGATGCACATAAGCATGGCACTGACTCGTGTTGACTCTGGGGTCGGAGGTGAAGGGGCTTTAATGGGGCGAGATATCTGTTTGGTAAGGCTGTCACTATCCGTCTTTGTGCGCAAGAAAAATGAAAAGTATGGCAATGTCAGTGTTTGTTGTGCTTGGTGTTCAGATGATGTCAGTGCCACCGTTTGGTCCGGAACGAAGCAAGAAGTGTGGGAATTCGGCTTCGTTGAAGAGGCACCGTGTATTCATGTGCTGGTCTCCCAGCTCGGTTCATCTTTCACCTGTGTTTATTGTATGATACAGATATATTTTAACTAAGTTACTTTCTTATCACAATAGCGTGTTTCCGCATGAGCCCTGCCAATATTCAACACATGGTTCTACAATGAGAGGCGATAAAGTTGTATTACGTCTCACATTTCTAAAACAACGCGCGTCTCGTCACACGATATTGTGAAATACAGCGGGATAATTTATGTATTTGTAGTCGACATCGACTTCATGCAAAACATAAAAAGAGTCTAGTAGACGCTCTTGCGATGCGTATAAAATTTGAAAAGCTCTACCATTTTCCTTCGTGTCCCACTGAAAAATAAAACATTATAATGTCTTGCGTTAGGATTTACGGTTCAAAACTATACTACGAAATAAAAACCGTCCAAGGCAGATTGAAGATTGGATGTTACCTGTAATTACGCATCGTCCATCGGAATTCAGCTATCCGTGCATAAAACAACATACACGTCAGTCGCCAACCGCTGGGGACGCCGTAAACTTGCTGCAAGTCCAATCCGTCTTTGTCTATCAGGAACCCCACTACAGGAAAGTTCGAGTGTAAAAATCCTTGGGTTAATGATTCACCATAAAGGATCAGCGACTGCATGGCTTTCTCAGGCAAAAAGGCAAGCTATTCAGACTTTGGGTTTGATTAGAAGAATTGCCCCTAAAACTGGCGGCGCAGGCTCGTTCGTTGCACGGCAATTGGTGAGGGCAGTTTTGCAGCCACGAATTGTTTATCAAGCCCAGTTTCAACAACTTACAAGAGCCCAATGGGATCGCCTTGAAGCCGTGAACCAAGAGGCTATGAGGACCATTACGTGCCTTCCACGCGTCACACCGGTCATAGCTTTACAAGAGTATGCGCAGCTCAATACCATTGATGAGCTGGTGCAGCAGCGCCGTGAAGCGCGCAGCCATAAGGCCAGTCTATCGCACTCCACGCATGCACTGAGGACTTATGCAACGTCACACTCCATTCTTCAGCCGCCAACGCCAGTTCTTCGCCTATGGAAGTTTGTACAGCTCAGCGGCAATCGCCGGCCAACAATTGCTCATTCGGCATCGTTGCTTCGTCAGAAATTTGAGGAACAAGATGCTTGCCTGTCTGAAAGATCCATTGTTGTCTACGTGAACGCAAGCATACAAGACTGCAAAGCAGCAACAGCTATCTACTGTCCGTGCAGACCTACCCTAAATCAAACCTCTTGGTTTCAGCTTACGGAACCCCCTTCGTCCTTTTGTGCTGAGCTCGTTGCAGTTCAAGAAGCACTCTGCTCTGTGGCCGACTTAACTATGCTCCCTGCGGCCCGCGTTGTCATCCGCACTGACGCCCTTCAAGTTGTCCGGTTGCTACGACGTGTTAGTCGCTGTCCCACGATATGTCAGGACATCCACCGGCTCGCGGCACGCATCCCGCAGCCAGTACGTATTGAGTGGGTCCCACGGGATCTGCTGACCTATCAAAGGCAGGCAGATTTAGCGACCCGCCTTGCGAATCCAAACTCATCACCGCCTCGGCTCCTTCATTTGGACAATTTTACCCTCCTTTCATCAAGAAAGGAACTCCTCCGGCGCCGCACACATGCTCTCATCCCTCCGCGTGCGGTAACCCTCCCCCGCGGTCTTACCCGTGCAGAGGAGGTTGCGCTTAAGAGGATCCGGGTCGGGGTTGCCCTCACACCAGCCATCACTCGGAAGTGGTCTCAGTACCGAGAATTGTTTCCTCGGCCAGGGTGTCCGGTATGTAAACAAGAGGACATTGAGGCCGACGTTCATCACTTACTGTGGGACTGCCCAGCTCTCGAGCTTACAAGGATCCAGCACCTGATGGTAGCGAATCTTTCACCAAGCAACCCTTCTTCATATATTGCCTGGACGCAGGGACCGTACCATCGTTCTCTACTGGACTTCATCAAATCAGCTAACCTTTTTTCATTCATTTAGATCATTCATCACACCTTCAACCATCATTGATGCCCTGGGGCAATAAATTTCGTTTTAAAAAATAAAAAATAATAAACACCGTCATGCTCTTTTACCGCTAACCTGCCAATACGGAAGACTCGAGAATATTTTCATTAATATCTCTGTAATGTCCAGAGTCTCACTTATGATAAAGGATGTAAAAGTGTTAATTGTTTCATTTACGCAGACAGAAGCACGCCACGTCGTTGCACTATAGTACAAACCGTATATCCTAACACATTTATAGAAGAGAATTGAATGCATCAACTCCCTGGGATGAAGTGCTCCTAAATGACCACTTGCGAAGAAGTTAATCCTGCGCACAAAGCAACCTAAAATCTTAAGGGTTGTACCACTGTATCATTTAAAGGTGAAAAGATTTTCAGTTTTGTCGCAGATTTTTCTATATGCCTGGCTACGTTCGAAAATTGGGACGTTCTAGCTTAACTCAAATTCTTCGAGTATATAAACCAGTTCATAGAATTTTTGTAACGTACAGGGTCACCAATCGCGTAATGCTTGAAGGACATCATCTTTTTTGTACATATTTATTGAGCGGGCATTAGATGGATATATCTGTGCCACGTGGAAACATATTATTGGCTAATGAACACATGTTGAGTTTTTGTTACGCAGTCTATGAATCTATGATTGGAGCCGGTCACAGTAGCCTATGTGGACAGCTCGGGCGCTTCGGTTGTTGCCAGAGTAGTATTGTTGGTGGATAACTGGACTGGGGAAATCTGAAATTTGTTCGTCAATCTCACCCCGCCGCGGTGGCTCACTGGTTAGCGCGCTCGGCTATTGATCCGGAGTTCCCAGGTTCGAAGCCGACCGCGGCTGCTGTGTTTTTATGGGGGCAAAACACTAAGGCGCCCGTGTGCTGTGCGATGTCAGTGCACGTTAAGATCCCCAGGTGGTCGAAATTATTCTGGAGCCCTCCACTACGGCACCTCTTTTTTCCTTTCTTCTCTCACTCCCTCCTTTATCTCTTCCCTTACGGCGCGGTTCAGGTGTCCAACGATATATGAGAAAGATACTGCAACATGCGAAGTGTTAACAGTTATGAAGATTGAAACCAAAGTTTAAATTTTCTCTATTTGGAAACCCCTAGACCTCGGCCGCCGCATTTAAAACGCTGTTACTATTGTTAACTGCATCAAGTCATTATGCTTTGCGGTGGGAATATGCCTCCGCTGCCATTCTGTATATTTGGCGATCAAAATCCACCCTGGGACTCGGGCAGTAGACCGTGCTCTAATAATGGAGTGCCACAAAGGGCAGCTTACTCCATTATTACTCCCATATAAACTTATTCGTGTTTAGAGTGCACCTTCATTACTGTAGCTATGGAAGAAAACATAATTATACCCCGTCACTACTTTGTAACGCAAATTTCTGCGGGAGTTATAAGTGGTGGTTTGCGCATCGGCTGTCGTGGTGGTTACAACTCTGTTTTCACGCTTGTCATTGCGCATAATCTTCTGTGGCCCACATATTGGGCCCACATATTGGGTCTGCACAGTCTTGTCTGTGGCCTAAGTTTCACGATGGGCTGGACGTTGGCCGGCTGGGCGCTTGCTTTCGCAATGTCTCTTCGCCATCAAGGCTTTCGCGTCAAAAGGGTTGGGTATCTCTATGGTGTCTGGAACAGGAAGTATCAACCCAGAACACTTACTAATTCAAGCGGTCTTATTTTAACGCCAAACGTGATTGCAGGGTGCAATGAGCAAGAGATGAATCCCCTCGTTTCAATCATGTCTAGCAATTTAAGACAAAATTTTTGAAAATTGAGAAATAGTGAGGTACTTTACGGAAATATTGAATGTAATGCTCCATTGTTCTGACATGTAGCAAAACATTTTTTTTAAATGTTTCCGTTGACCGCATCGAACAGTTAAGAGTCCCGTAGAAAACTGACTAGGAACGATTCTCACGACAGAAAAAACGTTAATAAAAAAGAATTCAAGAATTCCGTCGGGTGATCTGATGATATTCTGACTGGCAATGTTAACTCTCACAGTATATGAAAAAAAATTGTGTTCATAAAAGGTTTCTCGATCAAAAATCCCTTATTCAGATTAGTTGGGTATGCCTTAGACTATTGTAACGTACACGGGCCGATTCTTAGATCGCACAACACACCACGCCCGCTTCAGCAGTCTTCGCCACTTGTTTCCTCAAGTTCCCTCTTTCCTCGGCTTGATATCTTCTCTTTCCTTCGTACGCTCAGCGGAACCTACATGAACTCCAATGAGGGAGTTGAGGGACTAATCCGCCCTTGTGAAAACCTACCGTGTGATGCGAATTTTTCGCAGTCTGCAAGTATGCTTGCGGATGGCTCACTTGCACGGCATTTCTGTCTCTCAGACAAAGCACGCTCTACAGGGACAGTCCTAAACTGTATAGTGTGGAATGGTATGGGGAGTAATAATAATAATAATAATAATAATAATAATAATAATAATAATAATAATAATAATAATAATAATAATAATAATAATAATAATAATAATAATAATAATAATAATAATAATAATAATAATAATACTATTAATTGGTTTTTGTGGAAAGGAAATGGCGCAGTATCTGTCTCATATATCATTGGACACCTGAACCGCACCGTAAGAGAAGGGCTAAAGGAGGGAGTGAAAAAAGAAAGGAAGAGAGAGGTGCCATAGTGGAGGGCTCCGGCATAATTTCGACCACCTGGGGATCTTTAACGTGCACTGACATCGCACCGCACACGGGCGCCTTAGCGTTTCGCCTCCATAAAAACGCAGCCGCCGCGGCTGGGTTCGAATCCGGGAACTCCGGATCAGTAGCCGACCGCCGGAGTTCCCGGGTTCGAACTCGCAAACGTCGCAAAGCGACATGGGTTGTGAGAGACGCCGTAATGGCTGTCCCTCTCACCTTCCTCCCTTCTCTCTCGGCGCAGTTGAGGTGTCCACCAAGATGCGAGACAGTGACCACGCTGTTTCTTTTCCGAAGGAACCACTATTTTTTTTTAACGAAGGAAATGGCGCAGTAGCTGTCACTTCTAGGTCGATACCTGGCCGTGATCTATTAGGAAATGGATCGAGGAAGGAGTGAATGGCAGTAGAAAAGAGGTGACATCGTGAAGGTCCTCGGAATAATTTCGACTACCTGGGATTTTTGAACTTGCGCTGACATCGCACTGTACACGTGCGCTTTCTGTTTCGCCTCTATCGAAACGCGGCTACCGCGGCTAGGATCAAACCCGCGTCTTCAAACTGCGCAGTCACAAGCCGCAGCCACTGAGCCACCGTGACGAGGCGATTTTAAGCAAATGTAATAGCTGCGGCAGTATGTCAGGGAATGAAGTTTGAAGAAAACCACGTAAAGTCACTTAAAGCCACGTAAAGCGTGAAAATCATGCAAGAACTCATGAACTAAAGATTCAGGCACGAAAAAAAACCTGCGGTTTAATATACTGAACCAGATACCTTAATGAAAAAGGCCCAGCATAGGCACAGTTACTACTATAATCACCAGCCAGATGTAGTCCGCTGCGGGGCCTAGGCCCCTCCCGCTAATCTTTCATTCTAGGCCCCTCCCACTAATCTTTCATTAACAGTGACCTGCGCTGGCCCCGACCAACTTATCTCAGCAAATCAATTATTCCCATCACTCTGTCTGTCTCTCTGCCCCCATTGTGCGTTCCATCGCTTGAAGTACGCACTGCTGCAAAAAGTGACCACATGCTATATGTTGTTTGCCATAAAATTCCCGGAAGGTCTGTTTTCTTCTCTATATTTAAACTAGGACTTCTGCCATTCCTGCAGCCATCATTGGGCCTCTTGACATTATTCGTAACATTTCCCTTCGTTACCTTACAGCACTCTCCTTAATATAATTTGTAGCTAATCATAGCATAGACAAAGCTCACTGCTTTATTTTTGCATGGTCATTAAAGAACTTTGAGCTGAGAAACGAATTCTGTTTAGATCTGACGTTACTAGTGCGGTTTGAAATTTTTAGCTCCTAGTAGGTACTGGATAGTAATTGCAAGATACGACTGGTTTATGTGTTATTAAATTTCGCTTGTTTTTATACACGCTCTGTTCTCTCAAATTTTTAACACCTGTGGGGATTCCTTGCTTAGCGAAGAATGTGTAACTGAAAATACTTTTGTACCTTAACAAGTTTGAAAACATCAAAGCAATCTGAATTTTCAAGTTCAGCTTTATTCGACAAGAGGCAAATGTGAAATACCGGTAGACACTGTTATGAACATACTGATGGGAGCAGTCTAAGATTTAGATGCCTAGAAATATCGTTATTTTAAAGTGTACCCCGCTCTTCCACCATGTAGTTAAAACTGCCATAAAAAACCAAAAGGGTGCATTTTTTTCAAGTAAGTAGTAGAAAATTAGAAGCCTCCCGAGGGGGATCCGCGGATATACTGATGGTTGTGGTGAAATCTAATGATATGCAAAAAAAAATTGTGTTCATATACAAATTCTTGTTGATATGATGCGCTTTTAGAGACTTCTGTGGTGTGTATATGCATTTTAGCCTGGCACGTTGCGTTCTAGATGTGCGCCATCCAATACCTGTGTACAGGACACTATTCTCACATTGATATTTGGCCCCCTTCGCCATTGCCAGCATATCGCGTGGCCATTTCTGTTTTCGTGTGTCTTGCCGCTCGGAATAGCATATAAAGACCACGGCTGCCTTGTACAAGCGATCTATTTTTGCAGGAAGTATATCTGGCTCTTTAGTAGAATTTAGTGTTAGCGCTGGATGTCGTAGCTTTACACGTAATGAAGAAAGAGGTAATTGGCTGCCGAGGTCATAGCCTGTGTTGATGTCAACACTCCACTGAGTATCTGACGACGTAGTTAGGTGAATGAATGCGTAAAGTAGGTTCCTGTATCAAATATATACTCAACAAGAATTGCCGTTTATACAAAAATCCTCTTTTACATTTTGCTTCAAGGCGCGTGCTTGAGGACGCACGTGGGAGTGTTCTTATTGTTTGCAATAGTTCTTTTCTTTTTTGTCCCAAGTGGTTTACCACGAAAATAGATGGATTTAGTTTTTGGAGCAAGTATTGAGGCAACAGCAGTGTGCAACGCACCGCAGAAAGCCACCCGCCAAAAGAAATCACGGGGATAATAAAGTTGGGCCGTCGTTGCACAAGCTGCGATAGATTCGTCATGCGAAGTGTGACAAAGGCGGGTCGCCGCAAAACAGCTCTTTCCGGCGCGCACCGTCCCTGGCGATGAATGGCCGGACCTCGCCAAAAGCCGGCGGACCGTGTCTGTAAGATTATGTCTTTCGAGACTTTATGGGCAAGGTCAAAGCACCAGCGCGGCGATACGGGCGGAACATTTCAAATGGCCCACGCATTATGAAGATGCCCTCATCACCGCTCCCAAAGCGAAGTCCAAAAACGTGAACGATGGCAGAGCCGTGCTCCTAGTGTAGCCTACGCTCACTGGTGAGTGAGGAGCCAAAAAATATGAAGAACAATACGAAAGCAAAAAATACACCAAAGAAGCTATCCTTGGAAACTACCGAAAGAAATGGCAAGAAGAACAGAGGGAAGGGGACGCTGTGATTTCTATGGGAAAAAGAGGGCGCTTTCGAAAGGGCCTCTTTTTCGCGTATTGAACTCGAGATGCGTCTATGCAGCGCCGGTCCAAGCACGCAGGCGAAAAGATTCGGGAGGAGGGGGGCGGTGCGGGTAATGGCGGAGGAGGGTTCTAGAGGAAGCGAGAAGAGGAAGCTGTTTCGAAACGGCTGAAGGCATCGTTTTCCGCGAAACAAGTTTTTTTTTTACTGTACGTGCGCGGGAGTTGACGCACGCACGGCCGCAATCAATAAGGAGGCCGAAGAAGGGAGGCGGTGAGTTCGAACGAGAAAGGATAGAGGGAAAGAAGGTAAAAAAAAGGAGGGGGCGGAGGGCCTCTTATTGCGTGAATGCTCGCGTTGTGTTCGAAGACAACAAAGTCGAAACGGCTAGGAGAAAAAGTAGTGGCAAATCATCGCGACCGTTTTACAACTGCATAATGCAAGCTACAACGACGCTACTTAAGGTTCACTATGGGTGCTCAGTGCCTTCTGTGCCTTTGAGGCAGCGTTGGTCCGATGCGAGACGGCGCTACTTAAAACATACACGCCGTTATAGATGTCGCCAGCACATCTCGTTCGTGGTGCTACAAGAGTACTTTGAGAATGGCTACGGCCAATGAATAAAAGCCAAGAGAATAGTGGGAAGGAGAGCCGTATAGACGTTTTATCACGTCTTGATTTTTGCGGGCGCGGGTGAGGTGGAGCCTTGTTACGAAATATTTACTTGAAGGGGTTCGTCGCAGCGCTCATTCTCTGGGCTCCGTCTCCCCCTGCACCATTCTCCTTTGGATCATTAACCGCAGGGCTTATTTATTTGGCGCACATTGGAGGCAGAGCCGTGGAATAAAATAAAAATGAAGAGAAGTGGGGCGTTTCTAATAAACCTTTTCTCTAACCCAGTACGCTTAAAGGCTTCATTAAAATTTGAATACCCTTGCTGTTATTTGTCTCGTGCGAATACCATAGCGCAATAAAGGTTATTTCTGAGATGCATAAAGGCAAAGTTCTCACTCTCTTTGTGCAGGAAATGAGAACGGCTAAGGAAGAGAAGTAAGAGGGCTGAAGCGGCTGGCGTGTCTTTTTGCTTTACTTTGAACGACACTGTGGAAAAGAAAGGAAGTTCTAGAAAGATCACGAATTGACCATGCTGCCTTGTCTGCTTGATTAGTTGTCTTGTAGTCTTATTTTGTTCTGTATTTCACCGCAGCCACCACGACATTGCGAAGAACTTTTTCTGAATAAAAAACCTAACCTGTGGGGTCGTGCGGGGGCCCAAGGGCCTACGTGCCCTAAAGACCGTTCGGTGCAATAAAGTTTTTCCTTCACCTCTTAACCTATGTCATGACTTGGGAACGCATCCTTAAAGATATGCCGAACGAAAACATTGCAGCTTAAGTTTTTGGTGAAAACGAAAGTTGAACTGCTGAGACTAATTATTACGAGAAAGTTTTGCCGGGAAAAGAAAAGCGAGGAAGAGATTTTTTCTGCGATTTTGTTTTATACTACTGCGACTGTCAGCCCCCTCAGGAAGCTGCATATGTGACGTAACAAAACCCCCGCTGCTCCCGCTTGATTTAAATCTCTACACACGCGTGAACGAAAGGGTAGAGTTATTCGTGTACGAGCTTTTGTATAACTCACAGCTTTCTAGCGGTAATTTGGTTCGGTTAAAGACAATGAGGAAACATTCGAAGGCAGTGACAACAGCATCTTTCCGAGAGAAACACATTGTCATGCTTTTCTGAGTGGTGGGAAGCTCCGAGAACTGTGCACGCAACCGTCACGTTTCATTGCCATCACTGGCGACATTTTTGGGAACTTTTTCCTCTCGTGGATTAGCGCAGATGTATCGAGAATGCTCAGCATGGCGCTCAAAAGATAAGGCTCGAATCCAATGCTGTTTCTCTGGTCTTTTCACGGAAGAGAAAGCAGAGAGGGAGCGTTTTTGAGAAAGGGGGGGTGGTGAAGAAATGTTGGCGCCTTTTCAGCAGTCAGACAGTACAAATGAAGAACAACGTTTGCTTGCGAAGCATAAAATATATAATGGCAAATATATTCCTATTTATTACTGCGGATTTTTTTGCAACTTTGTTCCCACTCTACAAGAGAACAGAAAATTTCTGATCTTCATCCGATCTGCTAAAGTGCCAACTGAAATTGCGTTGCAAGATTGCGAGGTTGGCTGTCTAGAATGACGCACTATTATCACGGAAAAGCAGAATGCTTAGTTTACTGCACTGGTTATTTCAACGCAACGTTCAGCTCTGTGCGTCCGCGTAACCTTAGTTTCATTAGTCGCTTAATTCTTATTAGTAAAGCGCTGTAAACTGTTATTATAGCCCTCGCGTTCCGTCCCCGCCTGCATTTGCATGCGATCGCGTTCATGAACTGGCATGGAGCCTTCATTGTGATTGAGGTTCCTTTAGCGGGGCCGCGATATCTCTTTTTGTGTTAGTGAGTAGTAGACGTTTTTTGGATTTCTACCGTTGTTATTTCCGATCTGAAGGGTTTCCGTCAAGCCCTATATTTCATGAAGTCAAATTGTCTGCTAGTTTGGTGCAGCGTGAGATGGTAAACTATAGGGAGACGGTCAAGTGCAGTTGGTAGGCCGAGGTGGCATGATACAGGGAAAAGTTGTTATTAGAGTGGAGGCGTTGGTTAGGGCAGGCTGCGGGATCTAATGACTCTTTGAAAGCACTGTAATAGCTGCCTTTGTACCTGAATCGAGCACGTGAAACCGTTTCCATAACGGTTATGTCATTCTCTTGCTGGAATAGACAGCTGGTACTGATGTTGCTAGTAAGGACTGAATAACCGGCATGTCCGCTGTCTTGGCTTGCTCGATGTCTCTTGGCACGAATAAAGAGGACGTAGTCATGAGTCCTTATGCTTTCTTTGACCTCCGCGAATGCAATGCTACTGTTTGCTCGTCAGTGTCGCATTTCTCACTTGTGCCAGCCAGGAATTGAGCAAGAATCAGGTTTTATCTTACACAGTTGTGCGATGGCGTGCTCCAAATACCGCAGCAGGCTACCTGTCTGAAGAGGTTGTTATGACGTCACATTCTTCGCCTCGGGTTTGACGCGGCTTGGAGTGCTCATAAAATCTCAAAAATGAAACTACGCGTGACTAGTAAACTTCTGTATTGCCGCATGCTCCGAGTTTATTTGAAGTGCTATCATAAATTTTTGAAAATTTTATCAGTATCGCTTTAAAATGCTGTATGAAGTATAATTTTCATCTTATAATTAACTGAAAAGCCCATAGAAAAAAAGCATTTATTTCTCTCTTCAATCGTTTTTCCATTGCTCGATTTATTGGGGGAACAGGAATTATTGATGCAATAATAAAGAAGGGCTATTAAGCATGTTTTTGTTTTTGCTGGAGGCTTGAGAAGGGGAAAAATAAAAAAAATATTTAAGTCTAGGAGAGAATTTCTTTTTCTAGGTGAGAAGGATTTTAAGTGCTTCATATGGCAAAGTTACATGAGAAGAATCGGTGAGGCAAGGTGCGGAGATGCGGTAACAGCGTATCCGGAAGAGCGTTTCTGTTCGCTACGGCTTGTAAGCACGTAGCATCAAGTCGATCAAACTGCGGCTAGGAGAAGGAAATCGAAGTCATTCAATGCAATGGTCTACTCAGACCAGGCATGAGGGCTGTTTAACCCCTCAGAAAGACCTAGATTTTTCAGTGTGCTCCTGGGGGATATTAATGAAGAGACAAACAAATCCGCAATCCGTCATCGAAGAAAAACAAGGCACTAGAATTGGCTCTTTTCAAGTGGTAACATCACTACTACCTTAAATAAGCTGGGTTCAACGTTGTATATGAGAGTGAGTCTGCTGCGCAGCGGTGCGCTGGTGTAGTCTGCTTCTCGCATTTGCACAATTCAACATCTAATAAAAATGCAAACATGAAGAAAACAAAAACGTGCTTGGACTTAGACTTGCTACAAAAGTTAGGTACACGCTGACCTGCCTTGATCAGGCAATGCTTGTCGGAAATCTCACCCGGAGGTGGTGGCTGACGCTTTTCATAACGATAACCTCGTGAAAACTTTATTCTTTTTAAAAGAGGGTAAAGGGGTTTAGGGGGATTAGGATTGATTAGAGATAGGAGCAGTAGGCGGTATCCCTCAGTCCAATAGTGCGTTCGCTTCAGATGCTTCTTTTGCCCGTTAGATGGCAGTGCAAGGGCCGCCCACTTCGCTTTTTCGCTGGCGCCGCTCTCGCTGATGCGCGGTCTTCGTAAGCAGCGGTATCAATGGTGGCGGCGCTATCCGCGAGTCTTCCTCATTTCTGGCTTTCTGTTCTTACTCCTTTTCCTGTAGCTTCGGGTTCAATTCTTTTGTAGCCAGAGCTACACTGGGCTATACCAGTCGAGCATTTAGCGGTGCATTGGAGAGGAAAGTTGTGCGCATGCGCCGTAACCATGACATCCGGAGAGAAGCAGCAGGTGCGGCGTGCGCTTCGCCGTCGCCGCGCGCCCGCTCCACCCTCGGAACAAAGCGCGCCGCGCTCTTCGTTCCGGCGGAGATATAATGGGCGGCTGTATCACAACGTTTGACATTGATGCACAGGAGGAGGGTCCAGCCTCTGCTAAACGGCGGTATAGATAAGAGAAGATTAACTCTTCCGACTCTGAGGTTGTCGCCTGGCACATCGCTACTCAACAAAGAGGGAATGAGCGTAAGAAGGCTAAGAGAGCAGCAGAGAAGCCCGAAAAGAGAGATGACCGGCTTGCAAAACGGAGGTGTCAGACAGCCGAGAGTATCAGACGGCGCATAGCCTCTGAGATGGAGCCTATATGTCTCTCATTGCGAAACATAAAGTGAACATGACAAGTTCAGTCAGGGAAGCGTACCTCTCGCTGCGTATATCCTGGCATAGCCGAGCTAAGCCCCAGGCAATTTTTTTAACGCTGTCGCGTTAAAGGCCCCGTTACCGAGATCATCACGCGTCGGCGCTGTCGGTGTCGTCGGCGTTGTGAGCGAAAAATCACGAGCATGACTCTGGCAGGTTGCGCCAAGAGAGCAACCTAAGGAGGCAGGTGGGCGATCTAGTTTACTGGATTTTACTCACCGAAGTTCGAGGAAACTGCCCACTATAACAGTAAAATGAATGATTGGTCGCTCAGGAAGAGCAACCTGCACAGCATGTATGGTTTGGACAACAACCACATGTGGAAATATTAACAAACACACTGTCCTACAAAAACGTATTATACGCATGGCATGTAAAGTGCCGTATCTCTTGCACACTGCGAGCCTTTTACTTCAACACATCGTTTTACAAATGAAGTCTATGTATAACTATAGGCTGTGCTGTAAATACAAAACTCGCCGCAATAAAAAATTACTCGATACTTACACTTGCTAGGTTAGAGCAAAGGCGAACTGTCTATGATACCCGCGCAGCAGAGCCTTGGAATGCTAAGAAATGGTGCACAAACTATGGCAAACATATGTTGAAGCATACCTTAGCTGCACTTCTGAACCAGTTGTACTGCCACAAGAATCTCGATGTCTAATATTTCGCTAAAAGAATTGACCCAAAAGTTCCTTTAGTAGTTTTTTTTTGTTCTTGCTATTACCAGTTTGGGCGCTCCTGCCAGTTTAACTGTTTTTTATTTTCTCCTCCCCTTCTTTGCCTTTATATGCTCTTTGATATAATGCAGTTTTTCCCTTTACAAGCACAGTTTACTGCATATTCAACTTACACTTCTCATTCTCTGTACCTAACATACGTGATTTTCTCCTAACCTTTTTGTTTGATGTCGTACTCAACCCCAGTCAATGCTGCACTGTAAGAGGAAACCAGAACCTCTCAAGCTGTCTATACAGCTTTTCCCTGGCTGTCCTCGCAACACCTAGGTGCAAAGATAAGCCTTCAAACCTTCAACCACAAGGCCCACCGTTGGGAGCACCTGCCATTGCAGGACAGTAGCGCACCAGTTAACCGCTCCATCACTGCGCCAGGAGGGGTATGAGGACGCTCATGGATCTATGAATGTTAAGTAGAGAATGACCTTCTGAATATATGGCAACTAACCCATTACGCTATGGCGTTGTGCCTTCAAGACGGAGGTTATGTGTCCTCAAATTTTTTAACCGCCTTTGGAGTATACTTCTCTTCCGGGGAAAAAAGCCGTGGTCGTGTGTTGTGTGCGTGCGTATGTGATGTTTGTGTTTGTGTGAAGCCTACACCGCCCACGCCCCGGGGGGATCGCAGAGGATCGGGGCCATTATTCAGGCACTGTTTGGGCCCGTAACATGCCTGCTTCGGAACATGCAGCTCTAGGTGACACCTGCAGGCGCCTGCCATATTCTAAGGACCTCAGTTACGCGGAGGCACTGGGCGGGCTCCCTATAATGAATCGAGCCTAGTCTGAAGGAGCAGTTGGATTTACCCTCGTTGATTATTTTAGTGCTTTTACTGTAAGCCGAGGCATTACACACGCGACAGAATTTTCCTGGAGGGTGTTGTTGGCGGAGGTGGGTGGTACGGGAGTGGCTGGAGGTGGCTTTCATGTGGTGCTTCTTGAGCGCCGCCGGCTTTTTCACTACATCTTGGAATTCAATTTCGCTGTTGATTTTTCGTTCTGCTGCTGAATGGCCTTGTAGCGAGGGGAGGCCTTGTGTACGGCGGAAGTAGGTGAACTGCTGATGGATGAGTTTTATAAAGAGTAGAGGTGATTGGGTGGATGTTGGACAGCACCTATGTGGGGTGAAGATAGGCAGGAGTGGAGTAATTGAATGGGCAGCTCCTTAGCGTTATGGGTATGGTGGGGAGGTGGAAAGCGAGTGGTGCTTCTGCAGGTTGCAGGCTTCCGTCTGTGCGGGTACAGAAAGACAGGCGCCGCATTTTCCCATTGTGGCACTAGCAGTGCTTACACAGTAAAACCCGATAACCATAACCAGTTTTACAGCGAAATCTGTGGGATTTATGTTCGGAGGAATCGTTCCGTTGTTGGTGGCGCCGTCCGCACGTATCACACCAACACACGCCCTAACCCCTACCTCTAATCTTAGTACCCCATGACTGCTTACTCCATCAGACTGCTCCAATGCTCCCAAAATCGCGTCCCTTCAAGCCTACGCTCCCTACTAACATCCTCCTTCACTATGCCTGTAATGCCGGACGCCCGGCTAACAGGATGTGTGAGAGACAGTAGATATAGCCTTAATGCAGCGCACAAGGGCTTGCGTACGCTACACGCAAGCAATTTATGCGACGTTACGCAGTGTATCACCAAGGCGCTGTTAGTTTAACGTAAGCAAACCGGAACACAAACCAGTGTAACGACATCTGGTGTCTAAATAAGAAAATATTCCTTTTTTTTTTACACGTAGGCCCGGACCAGAAAAGTCGTGCCGACCCGGTAGCCAGTTTCGCCTAAATGTATCGATGAAATTTTAGTTTATGTTGTTTGTAAGTAAAAAGCCTAGGTGTGTTTGCGTGTTCCCCCCAAGAAAAAGCGCTAAATCATCCGCGAATACAAACCACAGAGAAGGCGCGGGCTTTCTCTCCGCGTTTGTCACGTAGGCTGCCATCTTTCAAAGACCGAACTGTACTACGCGGAGTGACAACACCGATAAAACCGCAATCGTCTTCAGCCAACAGCAAACACAACTTCTCTTCACGACCACATGGGGGTAAGAATCCAAGACAAGGCGATCCATTTGAAAACGACGCATCTTTTTAGGCTTAGGGAAACCCTCAGCCGCCGAACAAAAAAAAACAGGGTGAACTTATCACCAATTGTTTGCAGTGAAGGTGAAATGAGGCAAAGCGAAGCCCTATGCGGCATTTATACGCTAAATAAAAATTGGCAGTGGCTTAGCTCAGCTGGGCCTTATTACTCGCTCATATTGTCGAGCTTGTTGTTGTGACTATAATGTTAAGCCTTCAAGAAGTATTCGGTGAAACACATTGTTTTTTATTATTCGTTTGTTTTGACAGAGATAAACACTGCCAGGTGATCGGTAAAGTAAAACGCAGTTGTCTCAATGCTGCCTACACAGCATTTAGACTGGTTGGTTTCCCTCAGATACACAAGGTCTGTGGTAGTTCCACACTGTGTAGTCTGAATGCGAGGATCGCCAGCTAAATAAAGATCAAACTTCTCTTTCATGTATCGACTAAGAGAGACTTGTTCCCCATTGGAATCACCACACCGAGTCGTATCACCTCAGCTTTCATACACACAGCCGCACATACGCAGTTTTTCCACACGACCCTACACTCGGCCTTAGCGGCCGAGCTCTGACGTCATGTGCTGCGCACCAGCTGCCTTTCATTGGTTGCCGCGCATGCGCATTCATGCGCGGCGCCAGCGGATGTAGTCGGCCGGCGTGGTTTCTCACGTGGCAGCGGCGGCGATCTCTAACGTCATGCGCCGCGCACCTGCTGCTCCTCTCTGGTTTCACGCATGCGCACTATGCGCCTCCCAGGCTCACAAGGAAATGCTCGACTGGGTAGCGTAGTGTAGCTCCCGCTACGAAACACAGTAACAACGACGAATTCACTATAAAGCGGGCGACCTGGGCGCCACCTTCTTGTAAACGCTAATCTTCTAGCGTAGGTAAGGGCCAGGCCTGCTAAACTCGAATTTTAAAGTACGTTAACCTAACGTACTCAAAACCTCGGTTTCAGTTAGCATTTAGAACATGCGCACTGTGCATCACGCTTTATTTAGCCTACGCTATTCAATTCAATTCAGTTCAACTCCATTTATTTCCCAGAAAATTCTCGTGGCTGACTGGACTAAAAGCTGTAGGTATACAGCTTGACAATGCCCAGGCAGCCGATACTTGGCACAGGGACATACTCCGTTCAAAAATCATTACATGCACAAAAAAAGGAGCAGATTCAGTTGAAAATCATTACATACACAAAATAAAAAAAAGCAGACACATAGTCGAGTTGCAGTTTTCACAAAAACAGGACAGCCAAAAAAGCACGAAATCATCATTAATGAAAATACGGAAGTGCAAGAAACGTATCTGCAAAACACACAAGCGAACAGCTGTACACAGGCGCGAATGAGAAGTCAGGAATTATTTATGAAAAAATATTTCACGCAATGCTTTCCTAGTAGGGTTATTTGTATCTTTATATAAATATGCATATATCTGCGTACGCTGCACTAAAAATGCGTAGTGCCGCACCGTGCATTACTAACGGCCGCACGCGAGGCGCATGGTCGTGCGTGACGCACGCTTACTCTGCACCCCTTACCCGCCACCCCTGCTCCTACAGCCCACCCAGAGTTACAAAACACTCCAACTACACTCAGCATTCAGAAACACCCAAGCGATCACTGAAATTTGCATTACCACGGGGTTAAGCGGGGCCGCTAAGTTGTTTTACTTGTAATTTTAACAGACGATCACAGCGCATTTTAGGTGTTCCATCATCAGTGTAAGGTCACGGTGTAAGACTCAAAGTTGTGGTTTCAACTTGAAAGTTCCTGCAACTCATAAGGAAAACAGAAAACTAATTACGTGCTTCGGTGGAAATCGAAAGACAAGGTAGAAAAGAAAGTACAAAGGCAGTGAATCGTAGCTGACAGCGCGTTTGCAGTCTAGGAAGGCACGGAGGTTGAAGTTGTATGTTACTGGCGGGGCTTAATAGGTTTTCAACCGGCATCTGCTCGGCAATGGCGTGAAGGGAAATACAACCAAATACACTCGATAAGGCGACAATCTATTTGTTTTTCATAAAACGTCCTCAGAAATAAGGTTCGACGCTCGGTTCATCTATATGGCGGATAAAACTAGACGCGAACTATTTCACTACACTTTATAGTCGTAAATTTTAAATTCTTCTCAACCGTCGCAGTGAGGTGTTTGTTTATTCATCCATAACAAGAACATCGTCGTGAGCTGCCTCTTTCCACGGCATGCAAATAAAATACGTTTTTAATAATACTATCCAGTGTTGAAGATATGGATATTTATTTTTTTATGGGCACAAATGAAAAAAGGCAGAAGCGGCAGCTTCGTTAGTGCCAGTCGCGTCTTTGCGATCCGACGTTTGCGACGCTGTTCCTTAATGACTGCCTGTTTACTCAGAACAAAGATGATTATTTTGCTCTCTTCCCTGAGGGGAGCGTTACTGTTCTTTCGAAGCTCAAACTAGGATGGGAGGCCCACGTACGCGGCGCAACTAAACGAGGGAGCCGGATATGAAGTGGTGGGGTTCTCTTGGAAGGGCGTTCTTTATACTAGTATTTCCCCTCATTTAAACGGCAAAACTACTGGCTGTCAAGAAAAGTTTGATTTCCCTGGAAACAGCGAACATTCTTTTCACAAATGCTGGGAAATTTTCTCTCTTCCCAAGCGTTTGGTATCCCAAGGAGAGGAAAACTTGAACGAGGTGGGCTTATGTGCTATCCCAGTCTCTGAATTTTGTGCTAAACAAACAAAAAACAAAAACACGCGTACTAACGTTCGCTAATGCAAAGTTGTGTCTGAGCCTGCGCTTGTACACAACGAAGTACTGGTAGCACATAATCAATAGGCAGCTTTCTTGATTTTCACGCATGCACACTTGAAGGGCCCATAGGAGTGCTGAAGAAGTAGAAATAAAACGCCACTTGGGAACCAAACGTTCATTTTGCAGGACATGGAAAATGAGAAGAAATTCTTCCGGTAAAGTTTAGTCTGTCGTGATGATAAGGTAAGGAGTGCATACATGATTTTCCGGTCTGGGACAATGATCACAAGGTACATTAATATACATGAATAGCACAGAAGGATCGAAATGTACGCGCCTGTAACAGGTACCAAAAACAATTGTTTTAAAATAAAAAGGAGCACTTTAGTAGAAGTGAAATTGCGGCAAGTGTAAAAAAATGCTAAATATTAATTACCCATGCATCTGTTAACTGCAGAGCGCGCCACGATGATTGGAAAGCATTTAAGGACGCGTAAGCAAGACTAAGCTTGTCGAGTGCCTTAGCTGCTTGGGATAAAGTAGGGCGAACTGTGATGTAGAATTGAAACTTTAACTGTTTCACGCACTTTCCGGATGTTGCTGGCGCACTTTTAAACACTGTGCAAGAATCGGGTGTGCAGGTGAACTACTACAGGAAAGTAAAAGTAAACAAAAGTACGTTAACATCAAACTCTAATAATAACTGAAGTTGAGCAAACAAAAATCAGACAGATATCTAGTGATAGAACGCTGCAATAAGTACGCGTATGATCCGGAACAAAAGGGATTTTCAGCAAGTCAATAAAATGCGGTTATTGCAGAGAAAGAGTTTGCGAAGCGCATTAATCAGCGAAAGCTGTTATAGCTTTGGTTTAGCCATTTAGCCTGCACTTGGCCGTGGAATCTACATTCTGAGCCGACCGCGGCGGCTGCGTTTTTATGGAGGAAAAACGCTAAGGCGCCCGTGTGCTGTGCGATGTCAGTGCACGTTAAAGATCCCCAGGTGGTCGAAATTATTCCGGAGCCCTCCACTACGGCACCTCGCTCTTCCTTTCTTCTTTCACTCCCTCCTTTATCCCTTCCCTTACGGCGCGGTTCAGGTGTCCAACGATATATGAGACAGATACTGCGCCATTTCCTTTCCCCCAAAACCAATTATTATTATTAATATTATTATTATTATTATTATTATTATTATTATTAGCCGTAACAAAAAGCCTAGCCGTGCTCGAGAAACTCTGCGAAATTTGAAATGGCCATCCGTCGCCACCCTCTCTTTTTCTCTTACCTCTTGCATTCGTCACTCTCTCATCTCCCCTAAAGGAGCAGAGCGGCTTTCCATCTATTCACTTTGCGACCTGCCTACCGTGGAAAGTGGAATTCAATTAAACTGTAGGTAATATAATATAGTACATTACCCTAACTTGAACTGAATTAATTCCATAAATTAAATGATTTCCGAAGGAGTATAGGTCTTAGGGCTTTCGCTGTTCATTCCACGGTAGAATGCTGGACTACATGACTAAACCGAAGCCATAGCAGCTTTCGCTGTGAACGGCTACCACCTGTAACGCGAATTTCAGCTGCAGCTTCTTCAGCATGTAGTGCTGAATGTTCTCGGTTAAGTCGTTAAGACGTTAAGACACCGGAAGCGGGCAGAGTGGGTGAGGGAACAAACGCGGGTTAATTACGTCGTAGTAGAAATTAAGAGGAATAAATGGGCTTGGGCAGGGCATGTAATGCGGAGGCAAGATAACCGCTGGTCTTTAAGGGTAACGGTGTGGATTCCACGAGAAGGCAAGCGTAGCAGGGGGCGGCAGAAAGTTAGAGACATGGACGGATGAGATTGAGAAGTTTGCAGGCATAGGGTGGATGCAGCTGGCAAAGGACAGGGTTAATTGGAGAGACATCGCTCAGGCCTCTGCTCAGCACCACGCATTAATCTTTCGCCTTTTACTTTTTATCATGGAAGAGGCCTTTGCCCTGCAGTGGGTGTAGTCAGGCTGATGATGATAATGTTTATGATGATGATAATGATGATGATGAAGTCGTTTTTTCTCACTGTGGGCAGCACGTGTGCGCATTAGAATCTTAGCATTAGAGGAATGTAGTCGTGAGCGCCTTTGCCTTCAGATTTCCGAGCGCGTTTATCCCTTTTTTCCACCCTACGCATGCTTGCGGGCTCTGCTCTCCCACTGACGTGCAATGGTCCCGAGCAAGGCGCTTCCTCTCAGCTGCAGCAATGACCGGCTAGAGCCAAGAACTGCGCGCTCTTTCTTCCGGGTTCGGCTGCACGACGAACTAAGCTTTTCTGAGGTGTGCCCTCCGGTTCGGGACACAGTGCCCGGCTCAAGGCGTCTACGCCTGCAACACTCGATTATGAAGCAGCCACTTAATCCGACAGATGCGAAGAGCTAGCGAGTTTTGCCACTGTAGTCCTTCTCTGGACGACTCTGATGTGTGACATTTATAATAGACGTGACCAGAGCTGGGTACGTTCATATCGCCTCCAGTTAACACTGTGCAGTTCCCCCTGATTTTACCTTATCCAAGTAAAATTCCTAATCTCATCCGCACACCTGACTCTCTAACACCACTTTCTATGTGTTCCATCCTTTGGAATGCACCTTTCACCCTAAGGGGCTATCGGTTACCTTGCCTTCGCACTGCATGCGCTGCCTACGTCCATTCATATTTACAGCGCATGCTACTACTATATGGAGCCCTCCCCGGCGGATTCAGCCTACACCATCAACATCGGGTCACGTGGCCAGGGCCGCATACGTGATCAGCGCTAGACACGTGATCATGCGCCCTTTGCGATCGTTGGGGTAACTCAGGTTGGCACAAAGTCTGCACGTCTTAGGCGATAGAAAAATACAGCCAACAGTACAATGGCGGCTTTAGCTGAGTTTTAGGCATCACGCAGTGGAGCGTAAACGCTCGGGAGATCTTTGGTCAATTAAGATTTCATTAACTTGCGTTTGTTTCCTGACACGTTCTAAGCCAGTATACAGTGCGATGTTAGTACACATTAAAGAACCCCAGGTGGCCTAAATTTCCAGAGCCCATCACCAGGGCGTCTCTCATAGCCTGAGTCGCTTTGCTACGTTAAAGCCCCACAAATCATAAACAAACCATTCTAACTCCTTCTTTTCTCTTTGCGTTGCATCTGTCATTTTTTGTTCTATTCCATCATGCGTTGTCACCTAAAATAATAAACACTAAATTACTGGTGGTTTTGCATCGCGAATCACAAAATAATTTTGTGAAAAGAGGGTTTTGCAGGTGGACGGCAACGCCACGTACCAGAAAGCGCGATTTAAAGCTCGTTTTCTTTCCTTTCGTGACTTGCGCACAGATGGAAGTTGATGAAGACGACGACGTGCAATGCACAGCACGAGTGTGCTGCAGTAGGCATGATCGGCTGCGGCGATAATATTGTGCTCTCGAGCAGTGGCCAGCGAAGCTGATCTATTTGTGCCCTCATGCGTTCGCAACCCAGTCGCGGCAGTATTTATTGCATTTCCCTAGGTTGGCCAAGGTCACCCTCATTAAAAGTCACGTTTATTTCCCGCCATTTCACGCCCCACGTGACCAACTTCAGAGGCTTCAACGCACACCTGCATTTTGCAGGTTAGGAGGTAAATAGTGCTCTAGCACTAAACAAATTGTCATTCAAAGCTACGTAATATCATTCTTTAGTGCGAGAGCACTATTGACCTCATAACCTGAAAAATGTAGGTGTGCGGTGAAGCCTCTGAAGTTGGTCACGTGAGGCGTGAAATGGCGGGAAATAAACATGACTTTTAATGCCAAAGCTAGCTAAACCCGCCGCGGTGGCTCAGTGGTTAGGGCGCTCTGATACTGGTCCGGAGTACCCCGGTTAGAACCTGACCATGGCGGCTGCGTATCGATGGAGGCGAAACGCAAAGGCGTCCGTGTGCTGTGCGATGTCAGTGTACGATAAAGGTCCTCAGGTGGTCGAAATTATTCCGGAGCCCTCCACTTTGGCACCTCTTTTTTTCTTTTCTTCTCTCAGTCCCTCCTTTATGTCTTCCCTTACGGCGTGGTTCAGGTGTCCATCGAGATATGTGAGACAGATACTGCGCCTTTTCCTTTCCTCAAAAACTAATTTAGTTTAATTTAATTTAAGCTACGTAAATAAACAAAAACAAGTTATTTTTGTGACAGCGTGTCGCTTGGGAGGCGGTACTTGATTTGGTTTTATGGGGTTTTACGTCCCAAAGCAACTTAGGCTATGGGACGGCGTAGTGGAGGGCTCTGGATAATTTCGAAGACCTGGGGTTCTTTAACGTGCACTGACACTACACAGTAGACGGACCTCTAGGATTTCGCCTCCATCGACCGCCGCGGCCGGGATCTAACCTGCGTCTTTCGGGACAACAGCCGAGCTCCATAACAACTGAGCCACCGCGGCGGCTTAGTGAGCGCGGTATGCCTATAGCAGTCTGGCATTCCCGGTGGCCGTTTAATTTAGTGCCGTTTCTTCCTATATTGCCCAGAGTAGCGTGTGGACTGTACAGGTCGATGGCAAGGACAAAAGAAGGGCAGGCTGGCGAGACAAAGAGCTTATAGCGCGAACTCGTGCCCGTAAAGAACAAAATGACTAGATGGCTTCGAAGATTAGGATCGCCACGACTCTCGGCTACGCTCTATTCTAAGCTGTCCTAGATAATTCAAGACATGGTACATAAAGCGGCGATAATAATCTCGAATGCTACAGAAACTGTTGTGCATGGTTACGATGTTTTCAAAGATATCTGAATCCGCCTCGCGTGGCAAATTTATTTATTTATTTATTTATTCAAAATACCCCCAAAGGCCCTCGTTTGAGGGTATTACATGGGGGGGGGGGGGGGGGGGAGTAAGTACAAAGCATTGTTATAAGGTTAAAGATATTGCACTAAAATAAAATAGAAATCACAAAATATTAATCATAAATAGGCATGCACAGAAAGGGTCGCAACAATGCACATAACAGCAAAATTTGAGCATAAATAAATAACAGCACCGCTAGAAAAAGAAAAAGACAACACTGGAAAAGGTGCGCTGAAGTACAAAAAAAATATAAAATAAAAAGAAGACAAGGCGGAAGAAAAGAACGCTCAAAAAATACCTTTTTAGTTGTTGAAACATGAGTGCATAAGATGTTGGAATTTATTTAGATCAGATTCAGTGGCAATTTCTGATGGCAAAGCGTTCCATTCGGTTGTTGTGCGTGGTAAAAAAGAATAGGCATAATGGAATGACTGGCAGTTAATGCGTTTAACTTTGTAAGGATGATCGCGACGTGGAAAGATAACTGGCGGTGGCTGAAAGAATTCATCATGAAGGGAAGGATGGTGATAACGCTTGTGGAAAAGTGACAGACGGGAAATTTTTCGGCGCAGTGCTAAGTTATCTAACTCGGCTTTAGTCTTCAATGAGGTGACGCTGGTGTAACATGAATAATCAGAAAAGATGAATCGCGCAGCACGGTTTTGCAGGGCTTCGATGTTACTGATGATATAATTCTGATGAGGATCCCAAATGGCAGACGCGTATTCGAGTTTCGGACGGATTAATGTGGTGTACGCTAGTTTTTTTACATGTGTCGCGGCCTCTTTTAATTTATGTTTGAGAAGTCCGAAAGTACGGTTAGCGGAGGCAAGAGTGAGATTAATATGATGATTCCATGATAAGTCGGATTGTAGGTTAATGCCAAGATACTTGTAACTTGTGGTGAATTCTACACTATTGTTATCAAGAAAGTAGGCGGTAGGAATACGTGGCTTGTTAGTGAAAGACATGAGCTTAGTTTTGGAAAGATTTAAAGGCATTAACCAATTAGAACACCATGTGCTTATCGCTTCAAGATCAGACTGCAGTGGCTGGCTGTCAGTGTTACAGGTTATACGTCGATAAAGCACACAATCGTCAGCAAATAGTCTGATTCTGGACGTCACGCAATTGGGTAAGTCATTAATATAGATAAGGAAAAGTAAAGGTCCCAGTACACTGCCTTGTGGAACTCCAGACGTAACATTAGCGTAACATGAGTTAGAGTTGTTAACTGATGTGAACTGAATTCTAGATGAGAGAAAATCTGCTATCCATGCAATAATATTAGGGTGAATGTTCAGTTGGGAAAGTTTAAGCAACAACCTTTGGTGTGGAACGCGATCAAATGCTTTAGAAAAATCTAAAAATATTGCGTCAACTTGGAAACCAGCGTCAATCAGTGCATGAATATCGTTAATAAAACCGGCAAGTTGGGTGTCGCATGAGGAGCCCTTGCGAAAACCGTGCTGATGATCGAAGATAATGTTATGATCTTCAAGGTAGTTGATGACCTGAGTATGTATAATATGCTCGAGTAATTTACAAACTGTACTTGTTAAGGAGATGGGACGATAGTTAAGCGGAGAAGCACGATCACCTGATTTGAAAATGGGTATTATCTTAGCTATGCGCCAGTCGTTAGGAATGGTGCCAGTTGATAGCGACTGGGAAAATAATGCGGTTAACATGGAACAAATGCTATGTGATGTATTCCTTAAAATTTTATTATTGAAGCCCATATGATCAGCGCTAGAAGATGTTTTGAGATTGTTTAGTAGAGATAAAACACCAGGCTCACTGATGACTATCTCGTCCATAGTTAGTTCCACTAGTGCGCTTAATGCAGGCAAGGATGTAATGTCTTCATCTGTGAACACAGTTACAAACGCATCGTTAAGAAGTTGAGCGCATTCTGAATCAGGGATGGGAACACCAACAGAATCTGTAAGAGTGATGTCAGGTCGAATTACTGGGTTTACCACACGCCAAAAACGGCGAATATTATTTTTCAGCATGGAAGACAAGTCATGAGAAAAAAAGTTGCGCCGAGTAGATTTTAATAGTGCCTTATAATCCTTTTCACATGCTCTGTATTTGTCATGTGAACTCACAAGACCATTCAGTTTTGCCTGTCTGTGTAGTTTTTTCTTTTTGTTGTTCAGCCGCCGAAGACGGTTGGTAAACCAAGGAGAACTGCTATCACAGGTAATGGTTAACATGGGAATGAACTGGTCGATGAGATCATTGAGGGCAGTTTTAAAAAGGATCCAGTTCTGCTCTATAGAGCGAGAGCAGAAATCATGCAAAAATTTATCAGAAAACATTAATAATTCTGCATTAATTGCATCAAAATTTGCTTTGCCGTAACATCTTATGTTCTTTTTAGTAGTTATCTTTTTACTAGTGCGAAATTTAATGTACCCAGTGATAACATCGTGGTCAGAGATGCGTTCCTCATGAGTTATGCCTGAAAATATATCAGGTTTGTTTTTGAGAACTAAGTCAAGTACATTGGAAGAGGCTTTAGTTGATCGTGTTGGTTGGTTAATGAGTTGTGTTAGTGAAAAATCAAGGCAAGTGCTGAGAAAAGAATGTGCTTCGGCATCTGTGTCCACTACGGAAAGTGTTGACCAATTAATTCTTGGAAAATTGAAATCTCCAAATATAATAACATCGGAATTGGGAAAACGCGCATACATTTCACTGAGCACCCGATGATATTCATCTGAAAACGCACCAGACATGTCGGGAGGACGGTAGAAAACGCCGATGATGACACGAAATGCACCATCATTCAAAGAAACCCAAACACATTCAAGGAAAGAATCGATAACGATAGGTGTGGCAATGAAATCCTCCTTTATCGCGATGAGAACACCGCCCCCCCCTTCGCAATTGTCTATCGCAGCGAAAAAATTTGAAATTGCATGCACTGGTAAAGATGTTGACATCATGAATAGTGTCGTTCAGCCACGTCTCAGTTAGTACCACTAAAGAAGCTTGACATGAATCGATGAAAGATGATAGTGCAATACCGTTAGCTACAACACTTCTAATGTAGCTACAACACTTCTAATCTATTGATAAGACCGCTTGCTGGCTGCCCTGAACGATGAAGATAAACAAAAAAGCAACACAGGAAACAAACATCACTTTGTGGCAGTTGTCTTTACAACTGTGGTGTGGCGACGAAGAATTGACACGACTGCTGAAATTTCCAGACAACCGTCGTGCGACAGGATACTGAAGTTTCCAGAAACACTGTTATGAGGTAGCAAGGAATAGTGCTGTGGTACAATTTTACCCTGAGGCTTAGAGTCCTGGGCATTTCAAGTAAAATGTTTTGGTTACACCACGCCTCGGTCAAGAGCATGATGAAGTTTGCAGGTCAACGTGGTGTTAACGACTTAGAAAATTATCCGCAATAAAATATGCTGGGCGAGTTGGTTTTAACTTCCATATCTGCAGCGCTGAAGACGAGACAGAAGGAATACACACAACCGCGCGGAGGTCCAGTTAGGCACGGTGAAAGCTTTGTTACGTGTCAAGAAGGGGTCGTCTATTCTCTGCCCATGTCCTGTGGGAAGAGGTACGTTGGGCAGACGGGCAGCTGTCTGAACAAAAGATTAAAAAATCATCATGACAATGTCGCACGTGTCGCCACTTCAGGACACGTAGCGAAATACTGCACGGACTGCAAAAAAGAAGAAACATAAGAAAGTGACAATGAAGCCTGTGAATCGTTGTACAGAGAACGCAGCGTGACAGGAGAAAATAGTGACGCTCTGACAAGAAAAATACTGAGGGCACGTATGATTACAAGAGTGCAGGATGTTTGTACAAGTGCGCTCAATAGCATTGACACAAAATTAAATGAAGTATCTTGATTGCGAGATTTGACGCGTGCCGCTTTCCGCCGGCACTAGTTACGTCCATGCATGTTCCTTTCCTTTCTGGTAGCCAGTAAGTATAAAAGCTTGCTGACCGTCCAATAAAATTCAGTTGTCAGTCAGCGCACCGTTGTGTGACTCTGTTGTGTTGTTTGTTCCTTCTGTCACGTCTTTAGCGCTGTAGATATGGAAGTAGAAAAGGATGCAGCCGAGTCGTTATGATATGTTGTTTTAGCGCTATTCAGCGACGCTGGAATGTTTTGTGGTTAGGTGTTTTTTAGCGAATCATACCAAAGGTAGGTGAACTTCATCAAGCGGCACTGCATGCGTACTTGTAAGACTTTCTAATGCTATTCACTGTTTCTACTTGCCGGGCCCTATGGCACGCTGCACTACGAAAAAAAAATTCTTGCAGAAAAATGTTACATGAGCAAAGATGAAGACAAGGACGCCGATTTGGTTTCTTCCAGGAGCTTTTTTAGTTTTTTCGCACTTACTTCCTTAAGCGCAGACTGTTGGGAAAGTTGGTGCAAGATAATTGAAAGCTACATTCTTTGCGCAAAACAGACGAGGCTTAGGAGAGAAACCCAACAAATGTCAAGTCCAGCCTGTGTTGTGCAGAAACATTGCTTACTTCCTGTCCCTCACATTCAAAAAATACTGCAGAACACTGCCATGCGCCCTCGGCTCCCAAGGTGTTGAGGATGACGTTCCGGTTTCATACGAGTCGCCATAAGGTACTTTCCCAGCAAGCCATTGTCCTGCAAGTAACACTGTTTTTATGTATCTTTGCAAAGAAACGAAATCTAAATCACTTTGTGTTATTTTAATATAGCGTAAGCATGCAATTCCCTCTCTCTCGAAGAAGCACACAATTTCTTGAAAAACGCTACAAAATTGTCCGTGGTTTAGCTTTGGTGAAAGCTGGAGTGACGCGATAGCTACAGCTGGCTGAGTGGAACTTGGTCACGTGATCAACCACGTGACGAACCACGTGATCAGCCACGGCGCCGCGCCACCGGCAGCTGCTCCGCACCACATGACAGCGTGGCGGCGCAACCACAGGGTGGCAGCGCAGCCACAGGGTGGCGGCAACGCTGAAGGCTACTGTAATGTAGCTATCCCTACAAAATAACCTGGTCAAGTGTTTGCGCACTGTTGCGTAGAACCCTGAACTCAGCGAAGGCAGCCGTCATGCTGCAGCTGCCTATCTATTGCTAATGCTCCAGACCTACAGGTAAGTCAAAGACCTACAAACTTTCCGGAAACCTGGGCTAACGCGACGACCACAATGGCACAAGTGCACATGCCTGGCGCTGGTCACGCGACCGTGAATTAGTGACAATCATGTGGCAGGCCCCGTGACGGTGACGTGACCTATATTAACGGTCTGCTCTCTGAATCCGCCGAGGGAGGGGGGCTTCGTACAAAAGCTTTTGCTGTAAAACCATACTTGCACATGTAATACGCATACTGTTTCGGAAGGCCGAGCACCGTGCTCGTGGTGGCCGCCGATGCTAGGCCTTCTAAAGGTCGAGGCAGACCGTGTAATATCCAGTTCCAAAGCTCTGAGAGAGACGCACATTGCCACAACGATCATGAAGTCTATGTCATCGGTTCCTGAGAGGGCAGAAGGAGAACTCTTGCTCTTCCTTTCGTGTCTGTCGAAGACGTTCGGTATGTTTACCATCTACGGGACGCAACTAAGCTGCATCTATAAAGTAAATCGGTAGGGTGGGTACTGACAGACGTCAAGAAATAATCCGATATCTGCTCCGCGTTGCCTAATCCCGAGTCCTTACGGAACGCTCGTCGGACGGCCGGATAGACAGCCCCGCATCTCCGGTACTTTGCGAGCACGATAAATCACCTCCGCACGATTTTCGTCGCATATATATATATAATTATAATTGGTTTTTGGGGAAAGGAAATGGCGCAGTACCTGTCTCATATATCGTTGGACACCTGTACCGCGCCGTAAGGGAAGGGATGAAGGAGGGAGTGAAAGAATGCTCCGGCGCCACGTTTTGCTCGGGTGGAGCTTTGCAGCACAGCAGTTTGTAGTGTGGAACTTGCGGGCGATCTAACAACAGGGAATTTCGCATAAACTGTAGATATCTGCAAATATATTAAAATGCGTTGTACATAAAGCGCGAATCATGAGTCTGGCTTGAAGAATTTAGGTCATCGCCAGAGTATCGCGCAAAAAAGCCCCGGCATGTCTTATTAAAAATACGACTATCACTGCCGATGCTGCAAGACTGCACTAATCACCTGTATAGATCACAAAATTGCTGAAAATTGGCGGTATAAGCTAAGATTTAATAACATTTGGCGTCACGGCTAGCCATTTTATAGTTATATTATATAGATGTCGAAACAATTTGCCTTTTCTTTAACTTGTTTTACGTTCCCGTTAGGTAACAGAATTGTCACCATGTTCGTGGTGAAAGGACCGATGCACAGAGTAGGCCGTTGTTATGCGCAACTTTTTCACAATAACATAGTCCTGTTCTGTGGAGGCACAATACGTCTTGCACACAGGCGACTGAAGCCGTATGAGGAAAGAAAATATTTGCTTGCAGAGATCCATATCAAATTAATTATCTAAATCAATAAAAAGCTGACTCACGCACCACACATTAGAGTTTGGAAAGGGTGGCATCTCATTGACGCTGGTGTTTATGTTTTTCATGGCTGACAGAAAAGCTTGCGACTATGTCGAGCACAGGCGAATCGGCAGTTTTTTCAAGTCAGTAAGAAAGTGTGATCCCCACACCATTATCAGTCAGTCAGTCAGTCAGTCAGTCAGTCAGTCAGTCAGTCAGTCAGTCAGTCAGTCAGTCAGTCAGTCAGTCAGTCAGTCAGTCAGTCAGTCAGTCAGTCAGTCAGTCAGTCAGTCAGTCAGTCAGTCAGTCAGTCAGTCAGTCAGTCAGTCAGTCAGTCAGTCAGTCAGTCAGTCAGTCAGTCAGTCAGTCAGTCAGTCAGTCAGTCAGTCAGTCAGTCAGTCAGTCAGTCAGTCAGTCAGTCAGTCAGTCAGTCAGTCAGTCAGTCAGTCAGTCAGTCAGTCAGTCAGTCAGTCAGTCAGTCAGTCAGTCAGTCAGTCAGTCAGTCAGTCAGTCAGTCAGTCAGTCAGTCAGTCAGTCAGTCAGTCAGTCAGTCAGTCAGTCAGTCAGTCAGTCAGTCAGTCAGTCAGTCAGTCAGTCAGTCAGTCAGTCAGTCAGTCAGTCAGTCAGTCAGTCAGTCAGTCAGTCAGTCAGTCAGTCAGTCAGTCAGTCAGTCAGTCAGTCAGTCTTTATTTGCAGGAAAATCACATCATCCTGCGGGTGGCAGAGACTAAAGGCATGGTTGCCTGACGAGGTATCTGCCCCCTTAACAAAAGGAGCAGCCTACAGCAGAGAGCTGGTACAAAAAAAAAGAAGCTGCGTTACAGAGAGTACACGCATACATCCTATACAACACGGCTATACTTAAGCACTATGGACAGTTTTTTTTTAAAATCACATTGAAGATTCGCTGAAATATCACAAAAACACGTAAAAAGATGTCAACAATTGAAAAGAAAATTTAAATTTATCATTGTTACTTAACAATCTCAACGGAAAACAAAATTGCCCGCAGTTCACGTTTGAACGAGAATATGTAAAAAAACGTCGAAATAAACGCGCTCAACTTTGCCCAAAAATTCCAAGCTTTTCTCGATGCGGAACCGTGCTCAACACAGCTCGTTGCTGAAGTCGCCTGTTAATGCCAGTGGAGGACAGAGCTGACGAGGCGGGAAGAGAGCACTGTTTTCGTCATGCTTGCCGGCCCGTAAAGAGGGAAAGCGCTTGTGGCTTACCGGGGCCTCCTATCGGCCCATGCAATGCGCCGCCCGAAAGAAAGCTTGCAAATTCTTGGGCAATAAATAAGGCACTTCTAGCCACCATTCTCGAGTACACAAGGTTAGAGGAGTGACAGCAAGAAACTATAGCTTGCGCAGTCTGTCTTCAGGGCATACGCCAGCTCGCACTTTCCCCGGAAACTCCATGCTCTCTACTGAACGGTTTCTACCTGTATCCGCACGCGTGGTAGAAACCCGTGCCTGAGGTGCTCTAGAGCCCGCAGTTGCCTTGGGGGTTTCACGGGGATATAGAGGCTTGTTTGAGCAGTTTCTGCAAAGAAAGCGGGTAAACTTCTGCCTCTAATTTTTTTTTCGTTTGTTTTTTCTAGGCGCGAGAAAAGCTGCATGCGTAGAGATGGTGTGAAACAAGAAGAACGCCTAAAGATGCCTTCAGTGACGGTGCACTTGCAGATAGGCCTGTAGCAGCAGTATTTCGTTTTTCTTGAAGACAAACACTCTTGGGAATGTTCATTAATACGTCTGAAGCTCTCATAATGAGGACTATTGCTGAAAGAGTATTCCTCAGATGACGGAAAAGAAGACTGGTTGCAATAAAGACGCTGATGAGACACACTGGTACGCGCAAAATAGGGTACAATGTCTTAGAAGGAAAAAATGCAGAGAAACGTTGCTGCGCAGCTATCAAAACACTCTCTTTTGGGACCACGTAGGAGACGGTTACTCCAGCTAGCTGTTCTCCCGTCGCCTTAGCTTTTTTTATTCCTTTTCCTTGCCTCTGAGTCGGCACACGAAAGACTAATTATAAGGGATTGGTTCTTCCGTTATTCCGCGTTATGATTAGTTTCACTATAACTAGCTTCTGCAAAACCACATTTGTTATGGCTAATTTTTCTCGTTGATTACTTTTTGCGTTTTATTAAATGTTTAACTTCGCAGATTGGTTCATTTCTAAAGGCAGAACAATAAGAATGCAAAGAGGCAGGATGACAGCAGAAAACATTGTACCCTGGTAGATGTACAAAACCAAATAATGCAATTTTAATATACCGTTTCAATGTTTTTTTCTGCTTACGCTAACCTGTTCAGCATAAGCGCAACGGAGGGACACCGAAAATATTCCAGCAAACCGTTACACCGCTGCTGCTAAGTGGGGCCGTTGCTTTTTTCTAGTGTGTCCTTATTCTCTTTGATTAAGGTGCCAGCTCGCATTAAGAAAAAACTACTTTAATAAAAACGAATAAAATTTGAAGTCTGTCTTCACGGAAGCATGTAGCTCTTGCTTTCCTCAAAATTTGTTCATGTTAACTGTTCATACTTATTTAAAAGAAGGCTTATATTATCGCTGAATAACGGACAACGCAAACTGGCTTGGGAGACGGAATCCATCTGTTATAATCGCCGTGCTCCATTGTTTGTGCGAGTAGCGTGTTTCAAGCGCCGTTTAAATGACCTTCGTGGTTCCCACACTGTTTACAACACCAATTCAAAGCGTCCTGCAGTATCCGCTATCTATCAAGACTAAAATGGCTAGCATTTGAAGGTCTCTTAACTCTGAAAGCATTTGAAACATGTCGATGCGAGCCCTTTTTGCTCATGAAAGCACGCCCAACCATTCATTAGTCAAGTAAACTGGAAAAAGCGTGAGTTAAACGACTTGCTTTCTGATCTTTGCTTAGTTAGGTTCGCTCACGCTAGGGCAAGGAATAAACTCCGAGGCCGGACAGGACGAGCTGGTGACGGGAGAATGTTCCCACCACGAGGACTCGCCCAGATGGCGGAGAGTGGAGCGCCAAGCCGAAACGTCCGCACGTGAAGGCTTCCGCAGCCGAAGAGAACAGTCCTATACCCGCGCGTAGCAATCACCACGTCCGTGGCGCTCGTGTCGCTGCGGCGCCAGCGCCCTTTTTTCCAGTTAATGTAACTCGGAAGGGTGCAACACGGGAAAGCAAACCACAGGCGACGAGTGCGGCAAGTCCCCACAATTTCCTGTCGAAAATTGTCGATAAGGAGATCGACTCAGTTCTTCACTGGCGCAACATGAACTCAATCTGGTCAGTCTTGATGACCCTTCTCATCATCCTCGTCCACATGTGCTGCCGCCTGGAGAGGCTTCACATCAGCTTCCTTTCGCAGCGAATGGAGATTCCTGTCGATCCTGAAGCGTTTTCGGGGCTGAAATCGGGGACCTGGAACAATGAGGTCGCGAAAATTGAACGCGCTCTCAGGCATGACTGGGCTGCCGGAGGCAACCTTCTCCAGCTGACCAGAAATCCTTAGACATTTCCGAGCGCTACTACACTCCACTAAGCCAGCGACCTCGCAAAGCGGAGACTGCGCTCAGCTCACCTTCACCAGTTTACCAGTGGTCCAGTGCGATCTTGCCACGTTAGCTATATAATGAATTAATCTAATCGAACAATTGAAAACCTCTGTCATAACCGCCACGAGGCACCTTCTTCCTGAAAATTATTAAATTATAAAGCACTAGTACGCCCTAAGCTTGAATACGCTAGCATAATTTTTGGTCCCCACCGGTCTCGTATCGGTTCAAAATCGCGCTACTCGCTTCATTCTTTCAAACTACTCGCGATACTCTAGCATATCCAACTTAAAATTTCAACTGCAACTTCCTTCTCTCGCTTCCAGTCGGCGAATTTAACGTTCTTGCTTTCATCAGAAGTTTTCTCGCTGTTCAACCCGTGGAAGCGAGTTCATTCAACCAGTGTGTCGAACACTTCGCACAGCCCTGGCTAAAAGCGTCCCACATAGTGCCCGAAATATTACATTCCAGAAGCAATATTCTGTGCCCGCTGCTCACGAGCGAAATGTCCTTCCCAGCGGCCAACCGCTAATCGCGGTCCTGTTCATTTCAAGACTGCCACCGAGGAAGCCATGGTATCTTGACGATTACCACGCAACAGTCATTGTTAGCCACCATTTATGCGGGCACCTCTAATGCAAAATGAATATTTTCATTTTGATTTAAGAGACCACTACAGCGTGCAGTGAGATGGTGCGCGAAGATGCTGATACTGATGGCCTAATCTTTCTACTGAGTGGAGAATCTAAGAAAAGTCTTCTCGTATTCGCACCTACTAGTTCTGGCTGCTACAGGAGGCCTATGCCGTGTGTAATGAATTCAAAATTCCTGCGGTAATTTTTGAAGCCATGCTCCATGAAGCACGTGCTGGCAGCTGTGAAAACAAGAAAAAAATGGTTTTCGAGGAAAAGAAATGGCGCAGTAATTGTCTCATATCTCGGCGGACACTGGAATCACGCAGCAAGAAAAGGGAGGAAGGTGGGAGTGGAAGAAGAAAAAGAGAAAGAAGTGCCGTACTGAAGGGGATGGCTTCGGAATAATTTCGACCACCTGGAGTTCTTTAACGTGCTCTGACCTCGCACAACACTCAGGTGCCTTCGCGTTTCGCCTCCATCGAAACGCGACCGCCGCGGCCGGGTTCCAGCCCCGGGAATTCCGGTTCACTAGACCAGCGCGCTAACCACTGAGCAACCACGGCTTTTTATTATTTACTGACTGAGCCACCACAGCGGGCACAAACTAGAAGCGCATGTCCAGTTTTTCTGGGCTAGTTTTGTTTGGATATAGTTGAACCCGGACTGACGGAATGCTCAACAGTTTCCTGCGTAGTTATGCTGAAACTGCTTCCAAATTGCTCTATAAAATTTATAATGCCTCTATCGGGAAGTGTACTTAATAGAGATTGAAGAACAGCAGGTTTTGTGCAGTTCTTGAAAAAACAGGCGACGCTTCGATGGTTCCCAGTTGTGGTCCATTTCCAGTAACTCCAAGCTGCTGGAAACTGATTGAACATATAATAACCAACGGAATGCAGAAGTTCTTAACAGACAGTGTTTCAGCGCTGATTTAGGAAAACTTTTTCTACTGTAGCCCAATGATCTCTGATATCTATTTCTTTGCAAGTTTTTTGAGCAAATTAGGTTGGACTGATGTTGCATTTTTAGGTCTTAGTAAATAATTTTACGTCCTTTCACACGTTAAACAAGCCGACAAACTGGCCGCCCAACTTTCATGGTTAACTAGGCTACTCCATACCTCTCTAACAGGACTCAGTTTGTTAGTATGGATGACAATTTTTCTAACCGCCTTACAACAAATTCAGGACTCTGATAAGCTAGGGGGCATGGGACGTGGTTGTTTTAGATTTGTGCTGATAATGTCAATGTGATGAAAGCTCCGTTTAAAATTCGGGAGTTTGCACACGACTGCGATCTGTTTCCTCAGATTAATAGCCGTTGGAATAATGACTATTTAATTGAAGTCATGATAACAGTCATAATGGCACAATGATTGGAACATGAAACTGAACACTGATTATAGTAGTCACTAAAATGACAAACAAGCGAATGTCTCGTTTCCTCCAGAACCACCTACTGTTGCAGCTTTTAACCTAAATCAAAGAATATAAATATATTGGGGCCCTATAACTGATGACCTTAATATAATCATGCTTGTTTCTAACACTTGTGCATACTCCTTTCGAAATGTTTGTCTCCTGCGACGCGAACTAAAGTAACCTCCATCAAATATTAACACTGTAGTGCAGTTATCACCAACAAGAGCTAAGCTGGAATATGCTTGTGCGGCTTGGGAGTTGTAAAGAAACCTAAATACTAACACACTTGCAATGATTCATTGCTAATCTGTTTGCTCTATTTTTCGAAATTTCGTGAAGGGGACTCACGCAGTATCGTTTGAATAAATATTGAATTTCAACAACCCAACTAAGATGACCGATTAAAAGACTTCTGTTCTTGCTGAAACATGAAAGACGCATCCTTAAGTCACTTATTGAGCGTCTGGCAAGACATCGCCGCACACAAAAGGCAACTTACCAACCATAGACAGTAAATCTGGACAAAGGCATTTTTTGAACGGGAAACCAGTTATGAACGCAACTTTTTCATATAATGTTAGAATTCATTATGACAATCAACATATCTGCATATAAACCGACCGCAGTCTTCAATTCCTTTTTCTATTAACGTTTTTGCTACCGTTTCCTCATTGTTTTTCTTTGGGAGAGTTAACTGTTCAGTGCAACGTGAATGAAACGCTTTAAATTAAAGATTGTGCTACGTAAGAGGGTAATGTACTATTACCTTTAATTTTTGCATAACAGTTTATGATAATATTATAATTTTTAACATTTTTGTTCGAAATTTCTGGACATGCCAATTCTAGAATAAATGCTCTTAAACATTTGTTTTCCGCGTACAATATATGATCGGTACAGACTGGTACCAAACCAAACTAGTAGAACTAATTGAACAGAAATTACAAAAGCTTCGCCACCTGAGCCTAAATCGTGCTCATGCGGCTGTTCCGAAGGATTTTTTCTTGCGCATTTAAAATAACTAAATAGTTTACCACTGACTGTTAGTCACTTTACAAATGCTTTCGCGGGTGACGTATTATGTTTGCTTATTGCTTTATTATTGCCCTTAGACTGCAGTATCGTGCGAAGAAAAAAAAATGGAATAAAGAGTAGACATAAGGGGTGCGCGAGGTCTGACCAGCAATGACCTGCTGAGTTTTAATGTTAATTCAGCCGGGTAGATTGTGACGGAGAAGGACAGTTATAAAAAACGAAGATTTACTGCATTAAAGCGCGTCTTTCTGGTGTTGAAACACAGTTCAACACTCATAACGGTTAGAAATTTTGGCCCGGCAGATTGTGCGTAGAGCTCAGTCGATCTGAAGTGCGGGGAATGCATCGATGTGACAAAAAACATGCTCATGATTACGACGGCAGAGTTGTACAGGGAATTTTCCTCGGTTAACTGTGCCGCTATAGGCGCGGGCGCCTCTGTTGGCTTTGATTTAATTTAGCGTTGCTGTCGCAAATCGTGACTAAATAAATTCCACGTCTAGTGCTCATGAATCATAGCGCTGTCCATGGGGGATGACCATGGCCGCTATCCATGTGGTGTGCCCTGAGGAATCATATAGCAGGATGCGCATGGCACAAGTCTGCATTGGGGCAGGTGTTCTAACAAGCGAAGCAAGTTGGAAGGGAGGGCGGGGAAGGCGAAACGATAAGTGCCAGATATGGCAGCGATGTAAGGGTTAGTAATTTTGGCTACATTGTGCCAAAATACACGCGCTTGAGAGAAACTCGCAGGCAAAGCAATCGCTCCAGTGGACGTAACTCTTCGAAATAGGCAATATTTGTTGGGCCACACGCCGAGGGCAACCGCGCTTTGAAAATTATAAATGCTGAAACGACTATCACTTTTGGTGGGCTACACTTCTCTCAATAATTAAGGAGCCTAACAGTAGTAGTTAAAAAGTTAACTATTCAGTATTAGTTAACCAGCCTGCTGGTTAGCACACCCTAGCTTTATATTGATGTACTACACCGCTGACAATTTTATGCCGAAAAAAGCGTTCTTCTTAAACGAGAAACTTGTTTTAAATACTTTGTAAAGCCTTAGGTGAAACACCCTGCATAATAAAGCATCAAATTCGAAGTTGTCGATGAGCTTTATAGAGCTTTAGTTACTTATTCCTTCTTTTATTCATGCACCTACATGGCGCCCTAAAGGTGTTAAAATAAGGTTTTTTTTTTACGAAAAGAAAAGACGTGATCAAGGGAGAGAAGGTACAATTGTCAAGGCAGAAACATCAAAGCCCGGTATATTGTCGAGGCAAAAGAAGAATAGAGGTGTAAATGAAAAGCTGCAGCAAAAATGTGTGATCAGAAGGTAAGAACACAGATAGACAGCAAACGCGCCAAATACAAAATCTACCACGTGACAGCAGCTGGCGCATATATTTGGCCATTTCACCCCCAAAGCCCGTCGGGGACAGCACTCGGAAGAAAAGAGGATTTTGTTCTCTGAGACGCATCTCCGGACACTAAAGTAGCAGCGCTGTCGCGTGGTCGGTTTTGTATTTTGCGGGCTCTCACTGGAGCCCGGTAAAAAAAAAAAAAGGTAAGTAAATGCTATCATGGTGCAACAATCCAGCCGGCTGTCTTTAAGGGCGGTATACAACTTCCACATTGGCACTTTATTCCCGACACCGATATTTAAAAAGAGAGCTAATTAACTTTACTAATTATCTTACAGTCCAGGGCGAAAAAATAATTTCAGACTAAGTCATGCGACTCTCAACGACAGTGTGTGCCACTCGCATACTACTGTATGTCTTGCTTTCTTTTTAATCTCGGCTACATTAAAAGCTCGGACGCGCAGTGTAGCGACGCTCTGCCGTCTCTGACTGGGATAAGAAGGTTCCATAAATAGCCCCAAGTTTTGAATTAAGCAAGATTCTCGTTGGAAAAATAAAATTGAAAAACTCACTCTCTTTTTTGACCAGTTACATTTGGTAAAGCAAATATGCAGCTCTCCAGTGAAGAAGTTGAAGTGACAGCTAAAGTTTTCCGGCTATCTAGTCCCTCTGTCCTTGCTCCTATATCAGAGTGCCCATACTAATTCAAAAACAGGCCTGACACACTCAGATCGCGTGACGCCGCACTGTAAGCGTTTTCACTAGTCAAGTGGCGAAGACGGCATTTTTTGTACGTACACGTATATTTTCAGTAGGCGAACAGAGCTGAGAAGATCCCACCGGGATGTCGTGAAAACAACACGCGCTGAAGCTTAAAGAAAAGCGTTAAGAAATTCTAAGTCATTCCTCCTCACCCCTAGCCCCTTGCCTTGTGAACAAAATTCAAAAAGGAAAAAAATGGTTCAGTATAATTCCGGACAGCGAGCCTCAGGGCACCCGGTTTTTGTTTGCTCCTAACGACACGGCCATTTTCATCCTTGGTAGATTTCGCAACAAGCATGGCTAGCTCGAAAGCCACGTCGAGCTGAGATACGTCTGCGCCCTCTAATGGTAATCCACCAGCCTGTTCTGCGCCGTAATCCTGACTTCGTGAGGAATATACTTATCGCTCCACGCTGACAAAAGTCGAAAAGGTAGTTTCTGCCAGTACGCGGTTGTGCGAAGGATAAAAAATATCGTTATAAATAATCAGAAGACGATGACACAATGCAGTGTGAAAACAGTCCAATCTAGTGGACTTTCCGCGGTTGGAAGAGGGAAAAATTTTCCGTAGACGTAATATGTTCTAACCATAAATTCTGTATGCCTGGTGAACAATTAGAACGCTAATTTAGACTGATCGCTGCGCGAAACAGTGCAAGAAACGACTCCGCGACATTTTCGAGCGCCTTTCTTTAGGCACCATCTTTACGCAATAAGGATTACGACGCAGAACAAACGAGACAATTGCCGTTAGGCGGCTCAAAAGTGTTTCAGCGGGATTCGGCTCTGGAGCTGGCCGAGCTGCTTGGGACATTAAAAGTGAAAAATAAAAACGGAAATAAAAACGAAGCAGTCTGCTGATGGGTACTTAGGAAAAATTTCTAGCACTCTTTTTGCTTTTCTTATCAGGTTCACAACGTAAAAAAAAATGAAAATTTCCCAACGAACCTTTTCCAGCCTCCACTGCTGTCGCTTCGAGGAATACCGGCGGAATCTTTTCACCGCACTTCGCTTATTAAAAAGGCACGCAGGCAGTGAGCGATGGTTCAGGTAAGCCAGATATTCGCTTCTGCCAAGGACCTGTCACGCGGAAAGACAGGTTCGTTTGCGCATTAGAAAAAAGCTAGGTCTGTGAGCTTGAAACCAACATGACAAGCAAGAAAAGATGGATTCAAAGAGCTAGAGTGAGTTGGAGCTTAGTTCGTGGAAGGTGCTTTAAATGGAAATTCGGAGAACCTAGCTCACTTCATACTTTGCGCAAGTGTTGCGAAAGCATTCAATAAGCCGACACATACAACGGCCGCAAGGTTTCCTCCAAGACGCACGGTGAAATGATGGGACATAAAAAGTTCAGTGCCGCAATAGGAACACCTTGACAGTAAGTCCACATCATATGAAGCGCGAACAAGACAAAGGAAGACTTGATAAACTGCTTGGCTGTCTAGCAACACCCGCGTCCGCAGCTTCCAGTTTCCATATTGGCTCGGTCTAGCTGGAGCGCTGGTGTGTCGCCCGCTATGCTTGCTGGGCCGCTGTAGTTTATCCAGGTCAACTTCTGCATGCACTACAAAATACTCACTCATGTACCCTACAAGGCGAATAATTTACGACCACTTGTAAATAGGAGAGACATGAGAATACGCGACCTTTTAACCGATGTCGAAATGCGATGTCGCAACCGATGTCGCAACGCACTTTAAGGCGTCCATTCTCAGCTACCGGCTCAATAAAGCTGTCTTGTAGAAAAGCCGGCATGCTTTGCAAGCTGTCATCTGGGCGTCTTCAAATTGGGTTTGCGTTTTCTGGGTGCGCATGTTATCTAAGTTCAGTTTGGAAGATAGAAGACACAGGAGATGAATATGAAGCCACGCTGAATACAATACAAGCGTGCAGTTATGCATGTCTGTACTCTGCTGTTCTGCGAATACGTGGGCAAACAGATGGAACGAATTTCAGCAGCAGTTAAGCCCAGTACTTCACGCTATGCGTGCGAAAGCTTTCTTCTTCAGCAGTTCCCAGGCCAGCTTACTTCCTGCAGGGCCCAGAGATCTGGAACGCTGAAAATGTTACGCTAGCTGCGGAAAGAGGCCCGAAGGCAGGCCCCATGAGTCCCATGACGTTTTTTTTTCTCCTAGGCATTGGTTCTTTTGCGCAATGGATTACACTTCTCTTCTGAGCGTCGCCCGTTCAAAAGGCAAAAATGCTGCCGTGAAGTTTGAGAGAAAAAGGCAACGAAAGTATAACGAGTCTGTTTGGAATGAATATCAGTGTGAAAAAAAGTACACGTAACGAAATGGAACAGTTAATAAACGCCAACAAATAAGGAACAAAACAATTAAAAGGCACCGCAAGCTGTTTTCTTGCCAATGGGAGGCCGTTTTGGTCAGCTCACACGGGCATTAAGGCCCTGGCCGCCGAGTGGCTGCTAAGGTCGCCGCTAGCCATGTGCTGGAGGTCACATTGCGCGGATCGTCTGCACCCGAATTTTAAGAAAATAAAAGTTTTCAGATCCAATCCAAAAGCTGGCTAGTCGCAGCGCATGAAAACGCAGCTTAACGATCTTATGAGCGCACAGCAGAGTTGTCGTGTACTAAGTTTCGGTTGACAGTCTACGAACTATGGAATGATGAGCTTGATGACGCAGTTACAGTAACGCAGTTACAGTAACGCAGTGTCGCCATTAGCCACCAGCCTCTTCCTCCCACGTCATGCATGCGCGGGTGCATTGCGCGTCCTAAGTGGTGTGCCCAAAAGACCGAGCGTTGTCTACAGGGTGCACTCGCCATTGGGATTAGCGGCAACTCAAGGAACGTCGCAGCAGCTAATTTCCAAGCAACTACCGCGCGAAGCGGTTTTCTTTTAATGTATAAAAGTAGTGCTCCTATTCGCTCACGCGCGGATATTTTTTTTTTGCAAGTTGCAAGAAATTTTTTCAAAGCGAGGGCGTTAAAACACATGCGTGCATTTTTCAGTTCAAATCCTAATCGAAATGCCCGCTTCATTTCAAGCAGACCTACCCGTAATCAGCTGTGTTAAAACCTGATAAATGGTTTTTGGGGAAAGTAAATGGCGCAGTATCTGTCACACATATCGGCGGACACCTGAACCGCGCCGTAAGGGAAGGGATGAAGGAGGGAGTGAAAGAAGAAAGGAGGGAAGAGGTGCCGTAGTGGAGGGCTCCGGAATGATTTCGACCACCTGGGGATTTTTAACGTGCACTGACATTGCACAGCACACGGGCGCCTTAGCGTTTGGCCTCCATCGAAATGCAGCCGCCGCGGTCGGGTTCGAACCCGGGAACTCCGTATCAGTTGCCGAGCGCCCTAACCACTGAGCCAACGCGGCCGGTGTAATTCCGTGGTTCGCTATAATTTGGTAGCTCAAGAGTATTGACTCGTTGTGTAATCACCTGTGCAACGTTTCAAGTGTCTGTTGCCCAAATGAACTTCCCGGAAAGTAAAAAAAAATACTTCCTCCTGAGGAAAAATGATGCCTTAAAGGTGTGTAGCTAGTTTTCACCGCCCTGAAAGTTTCACAGCACGCTTTATCGCTACATACGCGAGTAAACGTGCTATGAATTTCATGCTGAAGCATGCCAGTCATTATAAAGGGTGGTCGCGCCATCTACCGTTAGGTGAACCAAGCAGGCCCTACTATTTTTTTCTGAAAAACTTACCTCAGGACCCATGTTTAGTAGACAGTGCATAATTTATCCAATGAATGCATCGCTTGAAAGTACCTGCCGCCGCTATTTATCGGTGGGATGGTCTAACGTCTTTCCGTTTCCAGGAGGGCATGTTGGCGGGCTAGTTGGTACATGAAGTTATAAACGGAAAACAGCGCAAGAATAGCGCTTGTGTTGTCTCTGTCTCTCGTCAAGTCGTTGTTTTTTTTTTTGCGCTGTTTTCCCTTTGTAATTTCCGTTTCCCCTATCGAACTAACAATTGTAATGATGACTCCTTATGTTTGCTGAGGCTTTCAAGCACAATGACAAGACAAATCATTGCTCTTTTGTATTTGCAGGTACCCGACTCTAAGGCAGGATAAAAAAGAATGCCTGTGGAACTATGTCTTTTTCGTTAAAATGTTTGTGCTTTGCCAATAATGCATCCAATGATCAACATTTAGTGATAGCAACGCACGAACAACAAAACTCAGCAAGCTGTTCCCGTTTATTGTTAACAGAGTATTTGTAAATGTCTTTTTTAAAACACTTTTTACTCTAAAATCAAACAAAAATATTCTTACGTTTTGTTTTTACCAACAAGCAGCTGTGCGCCAGTTCACTGTATCAGGCAGCCGCCTGTTCCAGACTCCCTCCAATGTTTTCAAAAGATAAACCATTCCCTTTAGAGAAATCGACCACTAAAATAAAATCTGGTTTAACTGCTGGAACGATCGGCACTATTTGAAGCAGGAAATGGCCCGGTTTAAATCCAGGAAATTGGGAGCAAAGCGCGGCCTTGCGTTATCGATTCATCAGGGTGCGCTCCGAAAGAAGAGTCCGGCGAAGGGCAGTGACCTTTCTAATTTAGGAGCAGGGATAACTTTGCTCACGCTGTTGCCATCTTCAGGAAAGTGGCGCCATCTTCTGGGAGGACCAATGGCTCTCCGACAATGAAGGTCATGCGGCCGGCTTCCTGAAGAAGCGAAACAACGTGCTGTGCAGCAGGATTTTTTTTTTCAGTGGAACGAATGAATGACATCGTGATGAAATCAATAGATTTGTTAAGAGGATATATATAAGATGTAGTGACTGAACTGGTTCTTATGAAGCCAGGGAATAAAATTTTTGTACAGGATTCAAAATGTTTCCGTGATTTAGGGGCCCGTTTCCTAAAATAAAAATATAGAGATGGTACGATTAGTATGCTTATTAAAAGAGTACGCGCTGGGGAAACCTAGAGGCAAGAGGGAAAAAAAAATGGACTGCAGTGCACTTCTCGTGCTGCCACCTGATGCCTGAGCTCTTTCGCTGTTTTGCCACAAGACCAATAGATGGCGCAGCCCCGATCGATCTTCATGATGGGCTTCATTTATGACAGAGCGCCGCCTATTTGTGGCAAAAGAAGATTGAAGCCGCGAGCGTTTGTAACGACACCCAAGAGATGGCGCGGTTGTGTCGTCTAACGGGTGATTTTAGTGTGGTTTGAGGAATCTATATATAGAAGGTTGGCGTAGTGTCCTCCTTCCTGCTCTCTTCCCCCTACGAACTGTTCTGCCTAGAAGTGTACATGCACGCTTCTTTAGTATGCTCACAGAGATGGCAAAGGCCGTCGTATATGGGGAAATAGGGACTGGGAAGGGAGCATAAAGAGGACGACGCCACGTTCCCGTGCACGAGAATTTTTCTGTGACCACCTTCGCAGCAAGGGGGGTGGGCGTTTGTCGTACAGAAACTAAATAAATTCAAAGATCACTACAGGCTGCCTCACCGCCGTTCCGGGAGAAGGGATAGCGAGAACGAAACAACCTAACCGCCCCCCCCCCCCCCCCCCCCCTCACCTCATCTCTTTTAGCCCACGGTTCTCAAGTTCTCTAGACAGCCTAGCCGAGGCACACGGACCACAGGTAGGAGTGGTATCAGGACGAATCGCAATTCCGAAAGGTCAGAGCGGGTGAATATGGCTGCGCTAAAACGTTATTGGCATGAAGCAGACGACGTGATCCTTCAGCCCTGATAATGAAACTTTTGTTTGAAGGAGTACACTGCAACTACTACCAACACAACAATGGCGAAGATGAAAACCTACGGAATCTTCGAGGCCTGCTTGATGCAGAAATCGCTGTGAAATCGATCAGCAGGGAGTCAATACGCTTGCCAGATGTTTGTGCAAAAACAAAAACAAAACAAAACTGAGGGGCGATCGGTTGAATTTATGTGGAAAAAAGCGAGAGCATTCTTCGTTACCGCATCTTCCTTCCTTCTATCGTTCTTGAGCCCAGAGCACGAACTGCACCGCTAGGACAACTCTCGCTATTTGCAACCCCTCTTGTCCACTGTCATCGTCACCAGAGCCCCAGTGATTATCACGTGTCACTGAGTTCTCCTTAGCAGTTGCTATCACCGGTGTGTCATTAGTGCTGGTGTGTCATTATAGCCGGCATTGCGGCAGGTGGCAGGGCGAGAGGTGGAAGGAGGCGTTTAGAAGAGTTACAGCTCGGCACCTGCCATGTCCTGTCTGCCGCGATTGGCAGGTGAAGGCTTCACAAGGACGTCGACTCCGACAGTTGTCGCCGGGATCTTGGCCTTCTCCTAATGCCGTCGGAAATAAATGGGTCTCAAGGAATAAAGTGCAGTTTATCGTATCAAACAATTCTGAAAAGAAGCATTTTTCAACCGAAAAAGTTTATGAACACAATTGCCTCATACACTGTAAGATTTCCCTATCACAACGAATAGAGCCGCAGGTCTCCCGTGGGCAGGCTTGCATTTTTGTGTTATTAACATTTTTGCTATCGTCAAGAACGGTCTGCATTGGTTTTATATGGCAGTCTTAACTACTCGATGGGAGCAATATACCAACTTTAGAAAAAAGATTTGCTGCGCATCGGAAGAACGAGCCATTACCTTCAATAATTCGAAAACACTGCCTTACAGTATTGAAATATTCAAGATTTTTGTTCAAAAATGCTGGACGTGCTTACCGCATGCAGGACTCAAATAATACAGTGACACAGATAGCCTTCAGCGAGCCGACCTTACGTTCGCAGCATCATGTGTCCAGATAGTGAACGATAACGAGACCGGGAGTCTATCACGGGGAGATTTCGTACCCTGTAAATACCGCCTGGCTGCAGCATCACTGAGCTGAACCGTCGTTGCTCTCAAATTAGGCGATCAGCAACGCTTATATGCAAACGTTTCATAACGGTCTTTAGTGGAAGTGTGCCAGTCCTTGAAGAATGGAATCACTGAGCTGGTGTGCTTTGCCGCTAAGGTGGATCCTGTAGGGCTGAGCGTAGGTTGTCATTGGTATAATTAAGCCAGGTTGGTAAAGCTCATCCTTATGGAAACGTTAAGTGGCAGCTCCACTTTTCAGGATGGGCTGCTGCTCTTTTTACAAAAGTATTTGGGAGTTGTAGCAGTATCGTAAAAAGGGACAAAGTTGGTAGTGAGGCCGCCGAAGGCAACAAGTAGTTCAAGGACTTTGGATTGGTGCGGTGTCACCCTTGTGCTGTAACGCTGTTCATTGTTAGCATAGAGTAAAAAAAAATCTGTACATGTTTGTTTGTTTGCTTATCTTGCCATGCTTTTTGCTAATTGCTGCTGGCACGTGGCCGCATCATTCTGCCTGCCGAGGTAGACGCGATCAAATTTCTCTGGAAAGATCGTAATCCTGTAAAAGTGTCTAGTATAATCGTGGGTGTTGTCGGTTCTCTTCACGCAATCTCGAGAGCTTTTTGTCCCATTTAAATTTGTCCCGCTCTTGCACCCGAGTTGTCATCTTAGCTACGTGAAAATATGATGCAGTGGCCGCGCAGTCGCTTCGTCCGACCTATGGATATAATGGTGTTTGAGCCCGTTCTTGAGCCGCGTTCTTCCGCCGCGTAATTCGGCCGAGCGCGTGGTGTAATTGACGGGATTGCTTCAGTCCGCGGCACGGGATGGGGCCATTTGGTTGCAAGAGAAGGCTGATAAAGAGGTGTACGTTTGCGGGAGTGGGCTTGCCGTCCATGGGTAAAATGGCGAAGTTTGAACACGGTTCAGTGGAACCGTGATCATGATTTGGGGCTACCGTGCCGTATTTAAAACCTGGAGCAATCCAGGTCACGAACGGAGACGTTTTCTGCGAAGGCATCGAATGCATGTTCGATGGCGCCGTTTCGCTGCCCAAGAAGACTGTTGACGAACCAAGGAATGTATCTATCACAAAACAGATGTAACGGAGGCCGAGAGCTTGAGGTGTCTCTTAGTGGGAGATTTTTCCATGTCACGCTAAAAAGAGGCAGAAAACGTCTCGTATGTCGGCCTTTGTACATTGTCCACCACTATCATCATCCTTCGTCATCGACGATTATACCCTTAAAAACGTATAGCCCCCTTAACGTTTTTTGCGCAAGTGCCTTTGATGATTATTTCGCTGTGACATTATGAAACGTTTATTATAAATGCGCCGAGCGATGTGTCAGTGAAAAGCACAACAGTAGAGGTAGTACAGCGATACTGACAAGTAACGGGCACATTTCGCCGTGCAGTGACTCGTTCCGTGAAAATATTTGCCGCCAGCGGAGCTTGTATGGCTGCGAGTGTGGCCTGAGCTTCACACAACGCGAAGAGTGTTTGCGACAAAATGCCCGAGGATGACCAGTCACGTCACTCCGTGCGCTGGCAATCACGTTTTCCTGCTTCCTGCGTCGCTTCACACTGCACGCCATCCTCACTTGAACTGTCACGCGATCCTGAGTCGTCGGTAAGCTTAACGAGAGTCTTTGCAATGCTTCTAACTAGCCTCTTTGAAGCCAAGACTTTTTAATTGGCGTTGGTTCACTTATTTATCGCTGATATTTCCTGCTTGCAACTGTCATGGAGACTGAGTTGCATGAATAACTGAGGCTTTCGGTGACAACTGTCACTCAGGGGACCTGCTTATACCGATGACGTGCTTTTCCTTTTTGGTAATAGTATGCAATAGAGACAATTTGGCGTAATGGGAATACACAGTTCATCGCGGTCATAATTTGATTGCGCGACCTGTTGCTTCATACGCACTTTTCGAGATTTGAAACGCATTTCATAAAAATCTCTCCTCGTGTCCGCGCAGAGAAGAGTGAATACTTAGTCTCGTTACTACTTGGTAAACTCAACTTGATACAGGTCGCAAGCAGGGCAACTGCTTTTACACCTGTGCGCAAGGAGAGAAGTGGGTGGTGCCGCTTGTTCTGCATAACATGTTTTCGGTGCGGCGTCGAAGCCAGGAAACTCTCGCAACGAATAGCTTATACGTATGCGTCCAAGAATTTTAAAAGTTCCTTTCTGCGGAAGGCAGCTTACACGAAACTTATAATGCGAGAGTGCTGAAAGGATAGCTAAGCTTTAGTTTTTGTTGATTTCAGCACCATCTTGCCAACTCCGGACAATAACAAAGGCAGATACCACCAAATAAGACTGCAGTTAAGTGTTCCAATAGAATCGCTGAAATTACTGCGTGCTGCGGAGTGAACGGGCATGTGATTCCTAAGAGGCCACTGGAAGAGCCTTAAGAAATCCACTTTTACGGACTACATCGAAGTCCTGCACTTTCTGTACATCTCCTGAGTGTTTTGCGGAGGACAACGATGTTGTCCGAGCGCTGGGGAAACATGTTTACCGAATGAGCATTGAAAGAAGTGGCAGTGGTGCTAATGATCTGCTAATGTCAACTGCTAAGGAATAGCCAATTTTATGAGATTTGCTGGCGGCTCTTTTATGCATCCTAGTTACCACCGGTGACCCGCACTCTCCAAAGGCCATAAAATATACTTCAGGAGCCTTCACAACCAGAAAGCCAAAAGCAAAGGTGCATTTAACAAGGCATGTCTGCAAAGAACATTTTCTTTATATCAAGCATCTCGATGTAGTGCCAAGCCAGATAGTGCCTGCAGTGCTCAGACCTGCATTCTAAACACGAATACTCCTGAATGGGAGTAAGCTGTCCACTAGCGCGCTCTCTTACATAAAAAGGGAGTGCAAGAGGACCGCTTACTTCCTTTTTACTTTTTTCCATTTAGATTGCATAGGACGAGAGTAGCTGTAAAGAAGCCATCTGTTTCTTCTTGCTGCCCAAGACATGCAGCTGTTTATGCCAGTTCCATTAAACTCCGTTTTTCTTTTCTTATGCTCCCAACCCATCAGTCTAAAAGACCAGCTCGGGTGCAACGACCAATCAACAGCCGTGTTTCTAGACCACAAATATGGAATCCTTTAGCGTCGCCGTGCTTTAGCTGTCCGGAGATAAACTTCAAAACACCTTCAGGTGTGATTGTCTTCGAGTTGAGCAGTTGGTATTTTGCTCAGATGAAGCGTGTCTGAACAGGGAACGTTTGTACGACTATTGCTTTTAGCTAGTTTATGTTGCAGTTCAGATTCGTAGTCGCTAAGTTAGGTCCATGGAAACCGCTAAGCAAACGTTTACATTCAATGTAGAGTAAGGAAATATGATATGTGTGTTCCTGTCTACAAAAAACAATCCTATGAGCCTTCCTTGGGATTCCAGTGATTGCGGAACAAAGATAAACTACAGCTGGGACTCGACAAACTCTTCATGCAATACCTATGCTATGGTGCATGAATGTTTGCGTCATTGCAAGTAAAAATATTGGCGTATTAGCATATTTATCTCATTCAGTTATCAGCAGGGCCTTTCAATGCGCTTCCCACAAGAAAGAAGTACGGGTGTGCTGGAACTCTTCGACAGTTTTGTAAGATCGTTTTCTACATAAAAAAGTGCGAAAAGACATCATGAATCTAAGATATATATACTGGACAAAAAGAAACAGTCCTGGACCGGAGAATAATGTTTATGAATGGTTTTAGCAGCGTGCTTGAAAAATAACTGCTTTTTATATTTTTTATATTATTTACCAGTTTTTTTCTATGAACAGTTAACGACACACCTGAAATCACATAAAACTTTTCAGAAAAATGCATCTGCATGCTTGCAGCGCATCTGCGTTGCAATACCAAATTGTTCACACTTTTGCATCGATAGCAGCAAGAAGCGAGATTTGTTACCGCAATTTCTGGTATGCAGTACGCGGAGTACATTGCTTGAAATGTTAAAACTTCCCTCTGTTCTCACTGTATAGAGGCGCGGAGTACAGAGTAGTTTCTAAGTCGTCTCTTTTGATGTTCCATGGCCAATGCAACTCTCAATATAACGAGTTTTTTTTTTCCATCGCACGCATTACGTTTCTTAATGGTTCCTGGTTTAACGCGTGATTACTGACAGTTTAGCAGTTATATACATTCGAAAAAAATCGCGCCATTTCTTCGTACACACCGAATTGAGAAAAAAGCACGCGTTTGAGTTCATTACACAAAAGAACCACTCCGTTAAAGATGTGCTTGGGACAAGCACAGACATTTACAACACGCGCGAACCGTTCTACAGTGCACCATCTTGAGGTTCAAGGTGGTCAGATTCATCTCTGGGCACACCGCCTATTCAGCTTCAATGTTGAAAGTATGTGTGCATCACCATGCCACGCCACGCCATTTGTGGGTAGAAAGTGCCGTTGCGCAGGTCATTCGGGTCATGCCACAAGCTTGGCAGCTGCATACACGCAGGCGACTGCCTACCTGGAATTGGAAATGGGCAGCAGTGGCGCTGAGCGGGAAACTAACGCGCTGTCTTAAAAATTAAAAGAGCGTTTAAGAGCGGCATAAAAAAGCTAGATAGAGTGCGCACGTGGAACGTCATAAAATTATCACTAATGCCTCAGTAAATTCATCAACAGGCGACAGCTGTATAAAGGTGCCAAACACTTTCCTCTTATGACCTGTTGCAGCGTATAGATGGGGATGCGTATTATAAAAGACAGATTGGAAAAGCCAGATATATCCGCTTCGTCCCGTCAAAGGCACAATATATACGCGATGTCAAATTTGAAAAAATCTGTTTTTGGTCACATGATCTCGGGAGAATTTACCACCATTTCATTGCCTTCCTAACGGAGTAGAATTAAGGAAAACCAATTCACTCAATTCTAATTAAGAAGGAAACCCCGAAGTTTGCAGTTTGGCGAAAATTTCTTGAGAAATGGAGGTGAGCGTAACATACAGGCTACGCACACAGAGCAGTTCACATACCCACTCTCACACAAACCAGCCATACACCTCATCTCGCTAAAACAGTGTAGCGATGAGGAAGCTGCAAGTGGCGTGTGGTAGGGCATATTAAAAAAATCTGCATATGCACTAAATTCAGGGTTTGGTCATGGCTCTGGTATCAGAATCGTTGGGACTAGGCCCCCTCTCTCTTTCCTTTGTTTTTTTAAATATTTTTCTTGTAAAGAAAGCAAACGGTAAAATGGAAAGACGCGAGTACAAGCGAAAAATGGAAGATCATAATGATCACGTAGTTGCCTGTGTTCATCTTTCCAGATAAAGCCGACGCCAGCTCTTATCTTGGCGGCCCGCATACTCGTATATTACTTAAAAAAATATGGCCTGGCTGAAGAAGAGGAAGAAGACTTTATTTCCACCATGTGCAGTACACAGATGGAGGACGACGGAAAAAAAGCCGTCAATAGGCGGCTTGACGAGTCCATCGCCCCACTTAATGAGCAGCGTTTGGTCAACAGCAATCAATTCATACAGTCAAACAAAAGAAAATGAAAACACTTGATCAGTGCAGAACAGAAGCAAAACAGAGCGGTCCGAAAAATGAAGTCCCAGGATAAGTAAAATCAGTTATTCATCCTCAGTAAACGTAGAGCGAAGCTTAGCAGCGGAGCAAATAAATAAATCAAAGTTAGTAGACAGATAATGGTTTAACAGTGATGGTAAAGAATAACATAGGCGTTCCATGCCAGAGTTCAAACGGGGTACAACGATTTTTCAACATTCTCCATGTCTTGTAGCATAATATTGTTCATTCCTTTCTAAATATGCCAGAGTACCAAGGTTATGTATGTTATATCTTACTTCATATTTAAATCTAGTACTCAGACGGTAAAGATATAGTTTATGAGCCGTAATGACATGCGCTCTATGAAAAAAACCTGCAGTTGTTGCATTGTAACCGGCGTTGTACACATGATGTAGGTATCGCTTCTGCATGACATAAATTTTTGTAGGTTAGAGAATGTAGTTGTACCCCAGACAAGTTGGCAATAGTTAACATGTGAATAAAAGAGTGAATTATAAACCAATAGTTTAAGTTTTGTAGAAAGAATGTATCTGAGACGACCAATTACTCCAGTTATCCGAGCTAAATTGGTCACTAGTAAGTTCACATGAGTTTCCCAGGACATGTGAGCAGTAAATGTCACACCAAGGCTTTTGAAATGGTCAACAATGTCAACAGGACGAGAGTTAAAAATAATATCGGCATGAGAAAGGAGTGGCTTATTCTTTGCCCGAAAGATAACAGCTTTTGTTTTATTTGTGTTAATTGTCATAGAATTATAGGACGACCATTGTTGTAGTTGAACTACTGTGTCATTGCAACTAGAGATAAGTTGATCGATAATATTACCAGAGAAAAATATGCTAGTATCGTCTGCGTATATGATAAATTTGGCATCCTGGTTAATATTAACAATGTCATTTATATAAAGGTTAAAGAGCAAAGGCCCCAATATGCTGCCTTGTGGGACACGACAAGCCAGTGGTAGGACTTGTGATCGAGAGTTATTAATTTGGACTACTTGTCGCCGGTGGGACAAATATGACCGTAGTAAATGTAACGCACATCCACGTACACCATAAATATCCAACTTATTCAATAAAACATCATGATTGACCAAGTCAAAAGCCTTGGAGAAGTCAACAAATAAGCCAACCACGATTTTCTTGTTCTCAAATTGTGTTAAAATATATTCTTTTTGGTAAAGCAAGGCTAATTCAGTTGACATATTCTTCCGGAAACCAAATTGGTAAGGTGTTAATACATTGGAGGTTTCGATGAAATTCAAAACCCTGCAATGAATTATTTTCTCGAAAACCTTTGAAAAAAATCGGCAATATAGATACAGGCCGATAATTGCCCAATTCGTTTCGATTCCCCTTTTTAAAGAGCACTACTACTTTGGCAACCTGCAACTTTACTGGGAATAAAAAAAAGGTATTCCGCTTGCAGCAAACTGAGTTGGGTACCTGGAAAAAAAATCGTTACTCTCTTCCTTCTCGGACCTCTCGGCAACCAGATCTCCACTCAAAGAGGACGCACCGGCCCGAACGTATACGGCTAATAGAGGGAATGAGAAACTAATTGCCTGTTGCCGGAAGGGCGAGCGGCGGCGGCAGCCGAGGCACGTGAAAGGGTCTCCAGGTTAGAGAATTATGCAAAAACTCAAGAAATCAGGGCTGCCTCGACTATGAATTGAGTGCGGTAGCTTCATGCGCATTTCTTTATTAAGTTGGTGCCCATTCCCAGTCTGTGACCATCGCTTGAGTGGCTTCGCGATTAAATATTTAGCCCCGCTTGCTCGCTGGTAAATATTTACCAGCGCCAAGCTTGTTGCGAACTCGCATCGAAGACATGCAGAGCGCTTTATTCGAATGTAATCTAAGCAGCCACTCAAGAAAACGAGGTACGACCGGAGAGGATAGTATAATCGGATAGCGAAGGCACAGAGGGACGCCGTAGGAGACTTTTGGTGAGGCTGTTCGACTCATTGCTGTGCAAGCATGACTGCGAGCACTTGTAACGAAGGTGACTTGCTGGTTCGGATGCTCTACTACAAATGACATGGTTGTTTAGAAAAGAGCGGCAGTCGCGTAGGGAATCGTCTATACCGGAATAAGCATCAAAGACACTCGAATCGCGCAAGTGGAAGCGAAAGAATGGCCATAAAACGTTCGAGGCAGGCCAGAAAGAAATTGAGGAGGGGGGGGGGGGGTGGAGGTACGGAATAAATACGATGTGAATCATGGGAATAAAGAAAGTACGCTGATTACTGTGTGGTTTTTTTCAGTAAGATTGTTTAAATGCAGAATACAAAAGTTTGGGGGCAAATATAAAGTGTGAAAGCTATGCCACTGTTTATATTGAAGTTCCTTAGTTATCACTTTTATTTATAAGTATTCATTATTGACAAGTACAAACTACGTAAAGACCGCAATGCAAATTACAACCGCGAGAAATATGTGCAGTATCAGGGATGTACTTCAGCGACGTTTGAAAAATTGTAAATTATCTATAGCTCATTTTACAGTGGGGACATAACCCTTCCCTGTCGTGCTCGAGAAAAGGATCGAGTCCGACAAACAGCTAATACATGGCTCTTATTTTCTGGAGGACTCGGGCATGGAGACTTAATACGGCATTTCGGAGGAGTGCCACACTTACTCAAGTCTCCCAGCGTAGTGGCGGCTAGTAGAAGCGGAATCTCTTCTGTTTTGCGAGTCCCTTGCATTTTTGGTAGTTATAGGCATTGTGTTAAATTGGAACACGTTCCCTTGTGTTCAGAGTTTTTAATGTGATATTATTATCTAGCGGAGAAGCCTCGTTGGCTAGACGGAAGTGACATCACTTACGGTATTGCTATAAACAGCTTCAAATGCTGTCGTACTGCCAAAGCATAATATAATTATAGGTCCCTGTGAATTTGTTTTCTCCGTCCTTATTTCTTGCCTACGATGTTTATTTCTGTGCTGAAATTCGCTCCATTTTTATTCTGTAGTGTGCACTTGTACATCCATAATCAGCGGACATGCCTGAACCTTATCATTGGCTTCTATTTACCTTAATTTCCTACCTTATGTTGCACTGCTTTCGATGGCTAACACCATTAATATCATGTGCATAAACGGGAAAGCATGGGTATGGGGTTGCAAATAGAAGGGACATAAAAAGCTCACGGTGTGTTTAATCTACGCAGCTCGGTGATTGTAGGCTTTCACCGTAATTAGAAACCAGAGTACGCGAAGCGACCAATGCCAAGCTGGTTTCTGTAAGAGATTCTCATTAGTGGCATACTATTTAGGAGAAAATTTCAGTTTGTCCTGGTCGGGAAGAATAACGATAGCTTCCCGCCTGATGAGGCCACTCTGCCCTTGACACCAGTGACAGCTAATTAAAAAATTCAATTGAAAGCACTTTTATCAGACTACATGTAAAAATTTGCATTAACGAAGTGCAGATCGAATACACAGGAACTACGTAAGTGCAGTTACATAAAAATACAATAAATGAAAATAATACGAGAATTCCGTACACGATTGTGCACGTTGTAGAAAAAAATAAACCCGTAATGTAATCAATAACTGTATTTTTACAAGTGCGAAAGATTACTTGCTTATGTATAAAATGATGAACATCCACATGACACAAGAAAAAGTTCCATCGATTCCTCCGTAAGGTAAGTGCGCTTCTATGCTTTCTTTATTTTTGAGTTGTGACGGGTTTACCGATAGTAATTCAGAAATGACTGGATATTGATGCAGTAGACTGGGGATTTGCGTGCATAAGCTCTGATTTCCATAGTTCGCACGTGGCGTGAACATTATTATTGCAAGAGGGTACAAATCTGGGATAGCAGGAGGCTGCTCACGATGAAAATTAATTGTAGGCGCAAAATTTACAAGCACAGAGAAAAACAGGACACGCTCCCTGCGCGTGTCCTGTGTTTCATTTTTATCTGTGCTGGTCAAGTTCGCGCCTACAATTTTCACCGTGTTCACTATTAGTATTGCATCGTTCCAAGTTCATATGTGATTTTTCCTTTTACTGTATTCAACGTGTGATTTCGAGGGATAAATTATCATCTACATTAGAACATTACATGACTCTACATTAGCTTACATTAGAACAGCTTACAAATATACAGTATACCGTAAAGCTAAATTATGGCAAGCAATGTTTTTCTTTTTGAAATGCTTCTAATAGCCCGTGTTGACCTCGTCTGGAGAGACTGCAGATTATTAAGGTTTCTTTGCGTTGTATCTGTCCATACAAGAACGCAGTATGTTAACCGGGAATGAAAGAGAGCGTAGAATATTTGATGTTTTACCGATATAAAGTAGTATCGCTATCTATTTGATATACCTACACAAGAAAGTTCAATTCGGAGGGAATCTGTGTGCTGATTCCAGAGTATGTTTTTGTGGAATAAAACATCGAGAAAGCGAGTTTTATTGTACTCATCAAATACATTATTTTGGAATTTTTTTAATTGATGTCATTTCCTCTTTTGCAACTTTTGGCTTTAAAATCAAGGATTTCGTTTTTATATGGTTAGGTCTAGTTTACTAGAAGTTAACCACGAGTCTAAATAGGAAGCCGTTCATTTTCTTTGATCTTGAGCTTTAATCTTGACCTGACGAATAAAAGTTAGTGCCATGTGCATAGAAATAAATTTCAGAATATCCAGTGATGTTTAAAATGTCGTTTATATCAGATGTTTCATTGAATGTGAACCAAAATTTTTAAAATAAGTTTTTTTTTAAGTATGAAGGCACCATGTGGGGCACAACAATGCCTGCGTTAGGGGGCAAAGCTTAAGAGGTGAATATTGTTAACTTGTTAGCCGGCTAAAAAATTTTTGATAATTAATATTCTAACTATTACAGGTAGGCTCCTGGTGGCAATTAGAGATCTGAAGCCGGTCGTTAGTAATACCCATATAAGTTTTTATAATTTAGAAAACGCGATTAACCTCGGCGCTGTGGCCCAACGAATGTTGGCTACACAGTGCCAAAATACATGCTCTTTCCTAAAGCATGAACGAAAAGCAACCCCCAACAGTGCGCGTATTTTGTCAAAATAGCCAAATTTTGTTGAGCCGCATCGTTAAGGGCAATCGCGTTTTTGAAATTCTAAGCAACTAATATGGCTATTACTAATTACCGGATGCACATCTCTAATTGGAACCAGGTGCCTAACTGGAACAGTTAAAAAGTTAGTTATCAAAAACATGATAAGCGCTGCCAGGACTGAGCATCCCACCGCTGCCACCATTGTTAGGACTGGGGCTCCCAGCCTGCTGCCACTGTTATGCACAGCTGAGCAATGAAACGGTGAAGGCGGTGGTGAGTCAAGGAAACATTTATGAGCAGGATATAGAAGGGAATTACATAATCGACACAGGGGCCGAGAGCACAACGGGCTCGCATAAAGGAGCACGGTGATGCCCCGGGAAAACGTTTTTTTCGCCTGATGTCTCCGTGTACTTCCCGTCTGCTGCTGCTGTCCGGCGCGGCTCGGTTTTTTTATAGCCTCCGGCGACCGTTGTAGCAGCCACCCGTTCAAACCCTATGATCAGGTCACGCCACTGGCCACCGTTTGAATTCGACGAATGGACGAGAGGGCTCGGCCGTTCAAAGTGTGCAGGCGGGAGTAGGAGCCGGGGGGAAGGAGGAGGATTCCGCCGGGCGAGCCTGGATGAATCATGCTGCAAACCGCGACATGTCCGAGAGTCCTGGGCTTGCTGTGTATAATGAAGCAAACCATAGCATATTACCATTCGTTATTCTTGTTATTTTTTCTGCTGGAGGCTCCCAATTTCCAAGCCCGATTTGGCAATTTACATCCTGTGAAACGAAATTTCCTGCGTTCATTCTACAACTCTGCTTCAGTAGACTCTCACCTGTGTTTGCTAGGTTAGATGTGTTTTAGTATTTCTTGTGGTTCCTGAGCAAAAGAGCCGAATTTGGCGAAAATTGATTCCTTAATAAGATTGAATTCCAAGCGAGAAAAGTATCTGCGGTAAAATGCGGCGAAAGTTTCGCAAAGTAAAGGAACCGCCGTTCAGCCTCATACATACCAATGGGCAGCGTCCTAGTTAAAGACTAAACAACCTGAAAATGTCGGCTCGGGCAATCCTGCTTTCTTTAAATTGCTGAAGATTAAATTGACGACAGCCAAAGTTTTGAAGAATGAGAACTTCTGGTACACCCAGAGCCCTGCGTCGGGCGTATTTTTCAGAATTCAGCAGCAAAGATGGTCAACCCGAAAAATCGATGCTTCCAGAACAACTTCTTCAGCGTTATTCCTTCCATTACACGCCATAAGAAAGCCAATATTTGAGATCGCGATAATTACCCTACCGTTTTCCTTATCGATTCTGTGAAGCGAGCACTCGCTAACGCCGGAGGCCGCTACCGTATGTGTTGTCATTTACCGTTTACGGTTACGGCTAAGATAATGAACCTCTCCAGCAGAGCTGCATCGTACTCCGATATGCTGTTTTGTCGTCATGCTGTTTTTTCCCCATGCCCTTCTATCGTCGTGCTGTTTTTTCGCTGCGCTGTTTTGTCGCTGTGCCGTTTTGCCCGGTGTGCTATTTTGACGCGTGCTGTTCTTTCTGTGCGCTGTTCTGTCACCATGCTATTATTTTCCTGCACTGTTCGGTCGCTGTGCCGTTTTTTCCTGTGCTGTTTTGTCTCTGTGCTGTTTTGTGTGCGCTGTTTTGACGCATGCTGTTTTATCGCGTGCTGTTCGTTCATGGCGCCATGTGGAATACTTCTTCCTGGAAAGTTGGGGCAAGGGATATTGTCTGAGAGCATTTTGTTGTCATGTGTTGATCAGACGGTGCTGTAGTAGGAATTAACATATGAGGCACTAACTTATAAAAAAAGTGCGTATTGAAAGGATTTGATGCGTTTTCGTCCGACAATTCTTGCGCAGAGAAATTTCCTTTCGAATTATGGTTTCGATATAATTTCCCTCAGTGTCTCCTTGTCAAGCGCATATTTCCGACAATGCTTGAGAATTTGCTTTTATAATACTTGCATTTAGCCTTATTAATGCCAGCATTTAATTTGTTTGCCTTTTTATTACATATCTTAAGGTTCTTTTGGACTTTAGTACCCAAAAAACTTGAAAGAGTTTGTTCCTCACTTTATTTCTTGTGTAGAGATGGTAACTGAACCACGGCTTTCATATTTTCCTGTTTTGCTTTGAGAATTTAATGACAAAATGTTGTAATACACATGTAAAAAAGAGAAAGAAAAGTGTTGTATGCTTTGTTTGGGGCTAGTCTTTTTGCAACAGTGTCGCTGTCACTACCAAAGAGCAGATTAATGAAAGTTACTGGTACTTTACTTCGAGTATAACTGCGTTAAGGAGATAAGAGGCGAGGTATATGGGATTTAACTAGGCAGGATGCAAAGTACCGGTAGGTGATCGCTTACAGCACACAATATGCTATCCTATTTTATTTGTTTTGGAGGAAATCCTGTGATGCAGAGATCAATCGTGGTTTCAGTTTCATCTGTTATGCTTGTGGGTGACCGTATATTGTTCTGCCATGCATAAGGCTGGAGCATTTCTTGCTACTGCAGATAAATTGTGTTTTCCTGCCAGGAATATATACTGAAATCTCCGAAAATCACTGTTTGCTTTTTGAACTGAAAGAGTAAATTCAAGCAGGCGTTCTATAAGCTGGAAAAACATTGGGCTCCGATCCAGAAGGGGGCCGATAGACAACAGTAAATAATGTGTAAGAGCAGTGCAACGTTAAACGCTCAATGTATTCAGTTACAACACTGCATTCGGGTATTTTTTAAAGTGATGAGTGGAGCGTAGTGCGTACATTATAATGGCGCCACATGATTTTTCTCTCGTAAACCAGAGAAGCACTCATGTACAGAGAGAAGGTGTCACTCATCATGTGATTCAGATCATGTCTCAATAAAAGTGGTAAAATAAAAATCAGGCTTTAAATCAGAGAGGAACAGTGTTATTTAATTAAACTTCTCTCTTAGACTACAGGCATTCAGATGAAATACAGATAACTGGTGACTTTTCACCAGGACAATAGCAGAAAAAAATTATGCAGTAACTCGTTCTTTAACCGTAAATTTATGGGGTATGACATCTTCATGTTTGTTTTTATTTTAGCTGAGCGAGGTAATCTTCCAGAAGAACGACAACAGCTGGATCACCTATTTTTTCACGAATGAACAGCTTCCCCTTCCTATGCTACACGTAGTCTAAGCCCGATTGATGAGCTCAATTTCTCACTGCTCTTTATGGATCATGGTGGTTAGTGTCCCAAAGAGACTCAGGCTATGAGGGACGCCGCAGTGAAGGGCTCCGGAAATTTGACCACCTGGGGTTTTTTAACCTGCACTGACATCGCACAGGCTACATGCGGGTCCGACAAAAGCGGCCGTTATGTAGAGAACCGCAAGAGAGCGCTTTTCGCACGTCAGAGATGAGGCGTGAAACCAAATACAGCGACCTATCGCTGCTACAGTGACTGCTAAAGAAACTAAAATTAACTTCGTCCGTGGAACCAATAAAGAAAAAACATGCTGCGCTAGACGATGGGAAACCGTCAGGGGTACAGGTGGGTGTGATGAGTTTTACTCTGCGCGTTTGTAACCCATGTTCACCTCTGTTAACAAAATTTTACCACAACTAGCCGTCCCTAAATAACTGCAGTCAATGAACACTGCCAAAAAGTTGTCTTCAACCCTTTGATGCCCAATCTTGTTCTGGGGCAACAACTTGAAAAATAATTTTTTCCTGGTGCGCGTCGCGAGCTTCATTTAGTTAGCCCGATTTATGTAAACCTGAATAAACCTGCGCCTCAACCCGTGTAATACAGAAGGCTGCACTAATCCATTCATTCTCGACAGCATTACAGTCTTCGGCCTCCGAGGAGCCACGCGCACGCCGTTACGCAGCATAAGATATTTTTCTTAGTGGAAAACACTGGGCGCGATTTTCCAACACATTTCGCAACAATAATACTCCCCAGGACGAGGGCAACGGCGCGCCAAGCGATTCTTCTCAAGTGCAGTCGAGCACTACTGCAGACACCGGACATGTGGTTAAACTATAGGAAAGGCTACCCGTGTTTGGCAGCACAGATACTTGTCTGTCCTGTAAACTATATAAAGAAATGACCTGCCACCCCACCCGCGGCAGTGCTCAGTGATGCCTCAAGGGCCAAATGTTGCCCAGGAGCAACGTTACATTACTTACTAATGCATCAAGCTATTTTTTTTCTTTTACCTGTTTTGTGCTATTCTGGGTGTATTCATATTAGACACCTTAGCTTTCTGGATTGCAAAATAAACAAAGGTAACTGGCATCAATGGGAACTTTTGGGCATCAAATGAAAGGGAACATACTCAGCAGCTGATAAAGGAGGAGCGATCCGGTCGCCCAGCACCGAGTGTCCATGATTGTCATGGATGCGAGTCCTCCAATCGTTTCCCCAGTCACTGAACAGGAAGCAAAACAGATGCTCTTAAGCTTCAATTTTCATCGACACCTCGGGACAGCTAGGCAATTGCGAGCATAATTCATGCCTTGCATAAGATTCCTGTGCTTACGCTCGTAGGCAGCACATTAACGTTCGAAAAGCAAGAATTCGCCCCCGTTTTACAATAGAGATAGCTAAACATCTTCGGAATCATCCTGCCAAGTTCATTATCTTAAGCTGATTGCTTACATGTTTACCGTTGTTTTCCCCTGCATGCCAGATATTTATCAGCCCATCTGTTATGCAGACAGAGCTGCTCAGGATGTAACGGATTTATTTAAATGAGACATTGTTTTCTTACTCGTTCGATGAAAGGCTTTCCACTCCGCTGAACGCTTGCTGCGTCTGTGGCCACTTGATGCACGCACAGTGAAGAATGTACGCGTTGCAGTGAATATCAGAGAGATAAGGGTACGGATCAGAAGACTTAATATGCAGACGGGACCAATAGTAAGACTGCATTCCGTGGAAGGTCACTCAGTGAATGGTAGGAGTTTGAGGCAGCGCTGTTTTTACGCAATGGTAATATACCGATCTCACGGGGAAGGTACACGAATGTTTCAAGCATAGCGAGGAAAACTATATAAATGTATATCTGCCCAAAAATATGAATAACAAGGCAGCATTTTGTAACGCGCACACAAAAGTTTGTTGAGAAATGAGAGCAAATGTGTATTTTTTAAACACTGCCAGTACGAAAAGTGTGACAGATACCGTGCGCGCAGAAATCGCTGTAAGCTGTTCATATGCATGTGTGATACAGTATAGTTTACACGAGCGACACCCAATTTAGAAAACCTCTCACGGAAGATAGATGAATTGCTGAGCAAAGCGCACATGTGCGAACCTTAAATCGCTGCCGGAAAGCAGGGAAATAAACGCCGAGAACAAAATTATGGCTTTCGGCAAGAAGACACATGCGCTGCTGAATTGGCAAAAAAACATAGAGTGCACTCAAGTAGCTTGCAGAACACGAGACTGGGTGTTGACTGCCAACACGAAGAGGACAAAAAACAAAACAAGAACAAAGTCACTGGCAAGCGACACGAGTGCGTCAGTTTCAAAGAGCAGTTACTCCTCACGTGTTGTCTTCTGTTTGTTGGATTCCAGAAAAAAAAAAGCCGTAGCAGCAATGAAATTTTCATTTTCTGTTCCGACCGGGACGACATATATTTTTTTTTTGCTTTGAGAACACGAAGCTCACGTCGAGAGCAAAGCAACAACTGGCTAACTGCAGAAAGAACATCTGCTGAATAATTCAGATGTTCCTTTTTCTTTCCGCTGAAACTTCACCGCTTGAGCAGAGGCGAACAAAAATAAGCAAGCGTGGCAGCGTTTTATGCTGCGCCGTGTCCCTAGCGGGCGCATAACGTGTCTCGTTTCGCCTGTCAGCGACGGCGTTAGAAGCGAACCGGTTACGACATGGCGACGTCGTCGTCGTCGCTGTCTTGTCGGAGGCCGTAAAGCGCTGAATCTTGCTCGCGTGGCGAAGCCCGTGGCTACGCAGCCGTCCTCATCTCTTACAGCCTCTCGGGCCGGAGCTGTTAAGGAGCTGAAAAGTAATTTTTCGCATCGGTGTTCTTTGCTAAGCGTGATATTCTAACATAAGCATGGGAAAATGGCAGACAAACTTGAAGGCAACGAAATGTTGTTGTGACGTATTATCAGTATATATCTGGACGAAATGGAAGAACGCACTCCGTTTAATGACTTTCTTGGTATCTACAACAAAAAGTTTTTTTTTTTCACGGAAACAGCGCAGCAGACGGGACCAAGAAAGGAAGACATACACACGGGCGCTGACTATCAACTGAAAGGAATTTATTGCAGCATCGTTAATATATAAAACCCATACATATGATAAAAGCATGAAACTAGGTCACAAGATTCTTCTAATCAGCCATCAAGAAATCTGATTTCTTTTCTTTTCAGGTTAACAGAAGGAGTGCTGACACACTTCTCCCCTCGTTGATGTATAGCATACGCCTCAAAAAGTTCGCGGTCAAGCTGGTTATTGTAGTGTTTAAGAACCTTGGTCCTGTCCAAAGTGGCAGTACACTGGCATGAGGTCATGCGTTCAGGCAAGTTCTTCCTTGCGCCGCATTTTATATCTTTATTATGCTCCCTGAGCCTGTCATTCTAACAGCGCCCAGTTTGGCCTATGTATGCTGATCCACACGATAAAGGAATATCGTAGACGACTTCCTTTGTAAAATCAATGAACGCTTTTTCGTGCTTCTTTCCACACTGTTTTGGGATGCTGCAATAAATTTCTTTCAATAAATGCTGCAATAAAACGATGCTGCAATAAATTTCTTTCAGTTGATAGCGCCCGTGTGTGTGTCTTCCTTTCTTGGTCCCGTCTGCTGCGCTGTTTCCATGAAAACAATGTACCAACTAGCCCGGCTTACTCCTTTGTTGAACAAAAAGTACGAGGTAGAATGCCGGCGCCTTTGCTTCACGCTCTGAGCTCCTGATTAGGGGCGCATGAATAAAAAGGGATATATGCTCGTTCTTCTTGAACCAGTGCTCTGAAGTAACAACTTTTCTAAAGCACTGTGTTGGGTCGCTTGAATCTGCGCAATAAACAAGGACTTAATAGGCCTGTGGCATTGTATAGTAGAACAAAACGGCCAGGAGCAAGATAAAGGCATTCGAACGCAGTAATACTGCCGCATTCTCCGGCTTGTATGCTTCGTATTAATGCGGCTCATTAAGGGCGGATTTAGAGAGGGGTCGAGAAGAGGGTCTGTCGGCTAGGTTCAAATTTTTGCATGACAAATACAAAAACGCATTGTTTTTCTCATTCGGTTAAGGAAGAGCGTCCAGGAAATGTATCGCGCGCATAAGACCACACCTCGGGAAATAAAACTTATTTGCCCCAAGCGTGAGGTGCGGGGTTCGATCCCCAGTGCACCGGGTATCCACATGTGACACATTCGGTACAAGCGCTCTCTTTTGCCCTGGTGCTCGGCTTCTTTAGGGTGAAATGCGCGAGAAATGGATCTTTGACCTCATCATGAGAAGAAGCTCTATGTCCCTGTCGCGGATACCAGTAGTTGCCCATAAATCCGTCCCCTCCCCATTGACGACTCCGCCTAACTGATCTATGAGAATACTTCTCATAATATTTTAAGCGCCATACATTCATAAAAGTGAGATTGAGTGGTTTAGTACAGTCATTAACCATAAAGAAATTATTTGACCACGATTCATCTACCTTCGGCTTTAAAGCATGATTTGAATAATCCTTCAAACAAACAGGCTCAGAACAGTTACTGCAAATATTAAGCAGTAACCTAAATATAGGTAAATATTAACCTAACCTTGCTCCAAGATCGGCCCTGACTTTTATGAGTAAAAAGCAAGAAAATCCGGTGATCATATTATTTAACAAACCAATCCAGCTAACAGCACAATAAATGAATATTCCTCTATTTTATAGTAACTATTCACTAAATGGTTAATACCCTGCTTTTAATGACAAAAACATTTTTTACATGGCTTCATAGTACTAATCTAAGGTCATTTGAGTTGACCGATTACTGGCGATATATCTGAAGCGCGATTATTGCGTACGCCTCTGGTTACACCAGAAGAAAAATTAATGACATCAAAATATGTAATTAGAAAAGAAATCTTAGTATGAGGACCAATATAAAGAAATGCGTAGTTGTAGAACGAGTACATGGCGTAGTGTCAACGCTTCGCATTCCTGCTTTCCAAACTTTTATTCTTGAGTTTCTGATCGACGCCAGCCAGCGTGCTGATCTCCCCAGCGCGCTTTACAACTGAATAAACCAAGACAGCAAATTATTGGCTCTAAAAACGGGTACAATCTAGTAAATCTAGTGAGGAGTTGTAGCTACGGTCTGGCGGGGCTGATTGTTTAACAGCCAGTGCATGTGGCTGCAGGTCAGCCGCAAAAGTACACTGGGGTCGTAAAATAAGCTTTATGGGCCAGGCCCCGTGTACGACTCCCTTAGCTCGCTTATCTGCCATTAAAGGTAGAGTAAATGGAATAGATAGAAGATTAATTCCTTTACGGCTAGACACCGTAAATTTAATGGCGGTATAACGTTACTACACTGCACGGCTCGCGCAGGAGTGCACTGACTTAGTCGGGTTGACGCTGACTCACAAGTATAAGACAGCTGACGAGATTACAGGACTATAAAAGAGAAACGATACAAGAGTTGAGTACCGTCTTGCCAGTGCTTTTCTCTCTGTGCGCTGCGTCCGCAGCCTCGGAGTTATGCCAGTTCGCCTAACGTTCAGGCTCCACGTATACAGAAGCCGCTGCCGTGTTGTATCCCTCCTCAAGTGTTCTCTACTGAAGGGATGCTGTACCGAATTTTGCAAAAAGCATCGATGACGTGGTTGCGCTTGAACACACACTGAGAATAACTTTCAGGTAAAATATGCGTGAAAACAATTAATGGATGAAACTACAGTCTGCTCAGCTTATTCCCGTTTTAAAAGAAAGCCTAATTTAATTTTGGTTTCTGTCCAGATTTTATAAACCTTTGCTCCGTCGTTGTGCTTATAAGCGCGAACTTAGAGCAGAATAAAAAACGAGGTCTTCATTGAATCAGCACGCTGGAGAAGTACCGTTAACTTCTCAGCCTTCAGTCCTGTCTGAAGTCGTGGTTACTTTTCTTCTCCAGCCTTTCCGACGAACTCGTCCAAAATCTCACCCTAATAATGATTAAAAGTCGTAACATATCTCTAATCCGTGTACAGTATTTGAAATCCAGAGGTTCAAGGATGTAATGCTCGCTGGTCATAAACTTTGCTGTGCCCGGAAACTACGATGAAAAGGGAGTGAGAAAGCGATTATTTCGGGGACCTACATTGTTGCAATATACTGCGCTCAAACATGAAATGCATTTGGCATATATTATGGTTTTATTTCAAGGAAAGTATGAATGGCTGCAAATCCCCCCCCCCCCCCCCCAAAAAAAAAGAAAAAAAAACTCTTGACACCTATGTAACACTTCTGTGATCACAGCTTTGCGATCAGGAAGACATTTGACTAGAATAACTGCATCCGCATTGTCGCTATTCTTGCGAAAATTATTCACCATATTTGTTCAATGCCTAATATCAAGCTTGCTCGCACGTTACATGTTATCACAAAAGATTGAACTGTCGTACTCGTGTGCCTGGGTGTTTGTCTCTCACAGCAAATGTCCCGCCCTAATATCCCTGGCAAAACGGTGGTGGGATGCAATAATTATTTTTTCCAGAATAAAAACCCGGCAAAAGATAAAGAACAATACTTGAAGTAATTCAGTTTTGAGCACTATTGGTGATTAATTATGAGCCATGTTGGAAAACAACAACGAAATCTTGATTTCACCGTTTTTGAATTAATTTTCCGCAGTGTACGCACAAAATAGCAGTACACTACATGATAGTGTAACAGAATAAACTCCAAGCTTAAGCAGTTGCACCGATTAGTAATCGTCAATAATAATTTAGGACAATGTATTGTTCACCAACCGGAATCCTTCACAGTTTTGAAGTTGGTAAAATTAAGACAAAGGTTAAGACGTAGTTGACGCACTGGTATTCAGTCTGCACTGAAAAATATGTAAAGAGTTAACCGAGAACAAATTGTTAGTAGACAGGTGTTCCACGTTACTTCAAGCAAAACTCAGTCGCTCAAGGAAATGTTCTCACGGGCAACCTCAAGCTGAAAAATGCAGGCCACTGCCGTTCAATTACGGCAGCGGGCTCAGATAACATCATCCAAAATATCCAGCATGCATTCAACGCTACATAAAGCTCCCGTCAGAATGTTTTGTATGATGTGCCAAAGTATGATGCAAAGGCCACTCTGCGTACGGACGTCAATGAAGAAGAGTGCAAAGTATTTATCAAGACATTTCGAATGAAAACAAATTACTTCCTTAATATCATATGAAGAACTCTGAATTAATAGTTACTGCATCCACGCCTGACAGGCAGACGTCTTCATTACTCATTATTTAATAGATTTATTTCTAACCGCTTATGTGCAGCATGAGAATCTTAGCATTTGTGGCAGACTAATTTTCTCAACGTACTTATTTAAGCATCGGGTAAAATTTTCAATTGCGCATTAATGCCGACCAAAGTTTGTCCATATTTACTTCGTTAGAGGAAATAAGAGGGCACTTACCTAAGATCATCACGACAAGAGCTTCGACAAGAGGGGAGTCATGCTTACCTGAAAATAAAAAGACCAGATCGTGTAAATATCAATGTAAACTACACACATTTTAGATGCGCATATAACCAGTACAATGTGCGAGCATTATCACAGAGTTAATCAGTTTCAAATAAATAAAGATCGCAGTGCAGATGTGGATAAATTATTTATGGAAGCAGAATTCACGCATCAGAGCAGTGGTTCTGAGAATACTGAAAATATTATTCAAGTTTTTATGTTGAGATATAATTGAAAAATAAATTAGATTTTGTGAAAATGCACGATGGTCAGCGGATTGCAGCATTACTCCACTGATAAATCAGAACAGTGAACAAGTCAGGTATTAAATTTTTGTCGCCTTTAAACACATTACAAGCGTTAAAGTTCGCCTCTATTGAACATTCGACGCAGAAGTGACTACATCACACGAACCCACAGTTTAGTCGTCTTCCCAGATTCCTCAATTTTTGTTTATGAACTGCTTGAGATAGGTCCGGGTGAAATTTTCTTCTGTTTGGATCTACACCAAACTCTGGCCAATCTCCCACCGTGGGTCTGTGTAAACGCTTCACAGGCAACAACAACCCTAAGGAAGAGAGAAGACTGCAAAAGTTATGAGTCTGCTTGCGACCTTCATGCGGCAGTGATGACTGTTATAACGACCATAAACAACCAACCGGTATTGCAAGGAGGACTAAGGTTGAAAAACATCCAAATGTGTAGTGTTGTGGAACAAATGTTTGCGTGGACGCAGTGCTAATTATGGTCCCCAAAAGAAAAATGCAGGGAACATGACCCTCCACCGCAAGAAGCACTTTCACCGTGCTAATACTTCAAAATTTGTGCGGCCAGTCAACTCGTGAGGAAGCCTGTCTAAAGCTTTTGCTCTACGCAAAGCGTCGGACGCTGTAAGCTTCCAATGCGAGTTGCCAAGCCACCCCTCAAAGCGGGAGCGTGAAAAGAAAGCATTGTTTTCTGGTTTGCCGTAGGCCGCTTGACAATTAAGAGAAGTATTGCTTCAAATCCAACACGCTCTAGATTTGCGTGTCTATATGCTATGTCGCAGACTGCAGGAATAATGAAACATGCATAACCTCCTTGCACATGTTAACTCGGTCGCGGCAGAGATCGACTTTAAGATAGAGCGGGAAAAAGTAACACGTTGCCATTCCTTGACGTGCCAGTAAAAAGAAAAGAATGATCGGAGCTTTGCGTTCACAGGGCCAATCCCCCGTAGTAGGTACTCGCCATTTGTCTTCTGAGGACAACAACAACAAAAACAAGAGCGAACCGACACGTAGCCGACATTATCTAGACATGCACTCTTACCATCCAGCGAACCAGAACGCTTCCTTTGAATTAACTACTTTGTAAATTGCAAAAAAAAACAATCTGCTCTAGGGAAACCGGGATGGGAAAGAAAGGAGCCGTTGTGTTCAACAATAATCAGAACAAGGGTGACACCCGGAGCGTCATTCAGCGCGTGTCCTGTCGTCAGTTCCGGAGTACCGAAAACCAGATACTAATGGCGAAGAAAAACGCTCGCATTGTGGTGTCATACGTGAACAGCGTCATTGAAGCCCCGACACACATCCTGCGAAAGCAAGTCATCCGCGCTTCCCACAAACCTAAGCAAACGCTCGGCCGCTTCGTCCCGCCGCCCAAAGACGGCATTTCCAAAGAGCAGTAAAAGAACGCGGTCAGCATGGTTACCTGCGCCATTCCGTGTGCCTCATCTTGTTACGTCGGCGAGCAACTTCAACCGCACAAAAACGACGCCCCGATAGTGGTAACCTAGCGCAGCACCCTGGCAGAGCATCACGAATGCTTTGGCGCACATATTCGCCCTCGAGCGAGCGAGAGTGCTAGCCGTGGAGCTAAATCTGCTTAAAAGGCTTCATCTCGAACCGAGGCACATCCAGAACACAAAATTTAACTTGAACAGGTGTTCCGGGTTTCTGCCCACCACTTACGCTATGGTCTTTGTCACGTTATACCAAGGAAGGACATCCTAGTCGAAGTCAAGAGGAAGAAATGGGCATTGGCAGGGCATGTAATGGAAAGCAAGATAACCGCTGGTCTTTAAGGGTAACGGAGTAGATTCCTATTTAAAGTAAGCGTAGCAGGGGGCGGCAGAAGGTTATTGTGGGCGGATGAGATTAAGAAGTTTGCAGGAAAAGGATGAATGCAGCTGGCAAAGGAAAGGGTTAATTGGAGAGACATTGGAGAGGCCTTTGCCCTGCAGTGGGTGCAGTAAGGCTGATGATGATGATGATGATGATGATGATGACGAGCAAAGAAAAACGAGGTCTGGTGTCTGCTGCGTGCTAATGATTTGTCCCGCTTGAACAATGAATCGAGCGGTCCCGAAACATTGGGATTTTGCTTTAACAGTACTTGGTTGGTGCCATGTTCTCCTCTATATCAAGCATACACTGCTGTGAGTACGGTAACGATCTTTCCTTCGTTAGTAATTTAAGCGCCGCCTTATACTAATCCTGACAAACGTTCTTAAATTACGTATCAACGAATGACAATCCATATTATAATCAAAAGAAAAGTGGAAGCACCAATAGTCAGAACGCTTACATACAAGAGGCGTGGGCTACTCGAGAAAACTTTCGAACTTCAATAGACGAATATAGAAAGTGGACTCAATAACTGCTAATTTCTTTTACGAATAAAAGCCTGCTACATAAAACTGTCACCCCCTTACGCAAGCGAATATCCTGAAAAATGTGCGGGCTAGAAGAATGCTACCAAAATAAGTAGCCTAAGAATGCGTTTACCTCTGTTTCCGATATAAAAATGCACACTGGCTGCATTAGAAAAAATTACTAATGAATTTTAGTTAATGTCATTTAGAAGGTTGAAGACAGTAGTTACCCTCTTACTTTGTGGCCACTTGGTGACCTAAACTACGTACAAAGACAGCTTTCGTAAACTGGTCATGGTTTACATTTTTTAAAGATCCAGAACGCCTAATTTTCGTCACCCGGTATGTCAAAAATTGTATGTCAAGTGTGCATATCACAAAAACTCTACGGTCTATTGTCTTGACATGGATTGTAGAGGAGACACACTCATTCAGTTTACCTGAGAGATAATGGTTATTTAGAAAGTCTAGTTACTATTAGTTGTTTCCGAATGGCTTTCGAGATTACGGATTTTAAGCATTAGGTATTCATGATGCGCGTGGTCAGCACCATTAAAAAAATAATGCAGATTACAACCGCATATTCAGACAAGTGCAGTGAAGTCCTGTTCCCCAAATTCATTTATCTTTTGTTTTTCTAGGCTTACAACGTTCTATCAAAAATGGTTTTAAATTAGAACTGTAAGCACTGCAAATGCAATAAAATTCTGTGTGAACGGGCACGTCTTATTGATCTTTTTATGAGCGGGACGCTTATAGTAAAATATTTTGTGAACATTTCATTGAGATGAGCTGGCCCTTGAAAAGAACAAAAAAAAAAGCAGCCCAAATTCAATCTTGGTAACGGTGTGTTGCCTACGCTTCTCCTTTTATGTACGGCAGGCAGAAGTCGGTACCCTGATGGATGCGGAGATGCATCGTTCGGAGCAGACACGCTTTTGCCTTTTCTAAGCCGCCCTAGTCTCGAAAGAGGAAATGGTTTCGGCTCCGAAGAGAGTCCCAGCATCTTCCGAAAGAGTCCATTTATCTTGTTCGCCAAGCCTTTACGCCTTTTTCTGACTGGCGTAACCGATGGGTTTATGTCGTAAAGAAGAACGGCATGACGACGCGAAAGCACCGGGGGCCTCCTGCTGACAGTGAACAGGGAGCTTTTGTGCGCCGGTATTGAAACAATAAAAATGCGGTTCCTTTTCGCGTCGTTCAATTGATATACTCGGCCAACTGCGATAACAAAATGGCGTATTCTGTCGCAGTCATTTTTCAACACTAGCATCGAGCATGTCGAGTGCAATGGAATCCAATTAAGTGCTGTGTTTCCCACTGGTCATGCCCTGGTTACCGCAATGCTTCTCTACCCTTGCTTTAATTTTTCGCTTTCTTTATCGTTTTGTTTACGTTCCGATGCAGCTTACGCGCCGCGCACACTATGGCTTTCATTTATTTCAATTCTTAAATTGTTTTGCACCGTTGCTCCCTACCATGTCTGCGGGGCAAAAAAGCAGATCAAATGTTGTGGATTACCCTGCCGTCACCTTTCTTTAATTCTTTATCGCTGAGTATGTCCATATATTGTGCTTAAAACCAGGAAGCTGAGAGGGCATAAGTACTGACTACTCCCTTGTAGTGCTACTCATCTTGAGTTTTCAAATTTGGCGCCGCGATTCGTTTTGAAATTTAGCGGTTCGTTCCCACCCACCAACTTGTTTTCACAACCACTCACTAAGTTCACAACCATTCTCTACATTTGTAATATTTTTGGCTCTAATTAATTACCTAATCGTCCGATTGACATCAATTTTTTTGCGCATTATTTTCACATCGTCCTCTATCAAGTACAACCATTCGTGTGATGCTATCTTTTTTCAGAACGCCATAACTGCTGCGTACACATTTTGCGGACACGAAACCGCCGACATTGCCTAGAAATGCTTTCGCATTAAAAAGTTAGCAGGACACTACTTTGAGGCAAAATAACTTATTGCTGTGCTGTCGGGCAGAAGAGGTTAATGAAAAGCACTGAACTATTTAACGTCTGCCGCAATAATGGGAGATGAAAACGGAGACCACACTGAGCGATGAGTCTCCACTGACTAGCCAGGCATAATGGAAATAAATTTTTTCTCACAGATTCACATCCCACAAACGCAATGTTTATGTGGTGACGAAACTATACATAAGAAAGAAATTGAATTAACTGGATTACCTGGAAATTTTGGATGAACCTCTATCGACTAATCGTTAATTTGACTGCCACGTGACACTGTGAATAGTCTGCTCACAATTAGCTGGGCAGCCGCCGTGGTGGCTCAGTGATTATGGCGCACGGCTGCTGGCCGGAAAGACCCGGGTTCGACCCCGAACACTACTGTCGCATTTCGAGACGGAGGTAAAATGCTAGAAGCTGATGGGCTGTGTGACGTCAACGCGCGTTAAAGAACCCCAGGTGATTGAACTTGTCCGGAGGCCTCCACTGCAGTGTCATTCATAGCCTGAGTCGCTTTGGTACGTGAAACTCGATAAAACCAAAGAATTCGGTGGGCAGGTTGGCACCTGCCACGGTGGGCAGCTTGTGATAACGTTGCAAGGTCACGTGACCTAGGTGTCAGGTAGGCCACTTGCGTGCTCCTTAGGCTTCATGCTCAGAGAGCAGGGCTTTTTAGCTAGCGAGGCATATAGTGCTATCGCGCTGAAAGCCTTTTGTCCTTTCCGCACGCTTAGATACATCGAAGGCACATGACTGGTTCTTTTGATGAGACATACCGGATCAGCAGCGGTTCATTCAAGTCGCATCGTCTTCAGCATGACCTGCGACTCACAAGTGCAGTCGTTTTGAAATCAAAGCAAATTCCTTCAATAATCTGAGGACTCTGGTTAGGGCCACAACTTCGGTCGCACCTGAGCGTTTAGATTGTTACACTTGCTGTCACTTTCTCCCTATTCTTTTGGCAGTGAATGGCGGGACCACAACGATGCGACACTTAGTTTGGACGAGCATTCTGGTACACACACTGGTTACGCTAAAACAGGATAGACGAAGTTAACCGAGAAAGTCGGGCAGCAAGGCCGAAACAGGGGAGCCTTTCTGAAGAGAGCAACGCTGAGTGGCGTCAAAACATGAAGCTACACGTAGAGAAACAAGAATTACGCTAATGTTACGCACAACAGTGGGCTAACTGTCGCTTCAAGGACTCTGCTGTTACTCATTGCCACGTACTGGTTTAGCTTAAATGGTGGAAATGAGAAAATATGCAAAATTCTTTGTGCTGCACATAGTATCCCTCCTTGCTGCGGCAGTAACTTTGAGACAAGCTTCATTTCCTCTCTTTGTTAATGCTGTTTTAGTTTCGGCAACTAAATTGCGACCTGTTTAGGACGTTATTGTTAATCAGATTTTCGTCCGAAATAATTCCACTCTAAAAGAATAACAGAAACTGGGGTAAATTTTGTTCACTGAAGAAAACCGGTTTCCAAGCCTTGTCGAACGTTATTTGATGACAAACGATTTTGTGTTACCAAAACAACTGAGTTTGCTGCGGGAAGCAAACCAAATAGCGTTCGAGAAATAAGCACTAAACGAAGGGCAACAATAACCCCACCTGATGTGTCTTAGTTGCAGCTCCATGAATAATTCAAGGCATTGCAGAAGCGTAATTGGGATTCTATTTCTCAGCACCACATTTGCATAACTCATTATCCGCTGTCGGTCCTTTCCTTCGAACATTTTCTAGCACCGGCAGAAATAAAGTTGTCTGCAGAAAAACAAAAAGGTTCGTACTTTGGTGTTCTATATTTTATCATGAAAGACAAATGAGAGGTACCCCTTGCCTGATCTATCTGAATGCAAAACTTCGCAGCCTCAGGCATCCACTGCGCTATTTGGTCTCCTTCAGCTCCCGTATGAACCATAGATAGAATTTGAGCTAGCACACATAGACAGCTTTTAGGAACCTACGGTGGCACGCATCTATACAGACAGATAGAGGAATCGCACGCCCACCTCCAAGCAGCCGCATATATGATGTCCAACGTTCTGGGATAAACATTTTGAAAATCGAAAAATTAGAAGATGCTGTTATAGAAATATTGATGGTAATGGCACATTCATCTCATATGTAGTAAAATGTTTCAAGTGTTTCCATCGATCGCATCGAACAGTTAAGACTGAACAGGAAACCAATGGGGAACAGTTTGGATGATAGGAAAAACGTTATTACAAAAACAAATGCAAGACTGCCGTCGGTGACCTGTAGATATATTGATTGTTATAGTAAAGTTTTATTTGAAAAAAAAAATAGCGCTCATAAAAGGTTTCCCGCTCAAAACCCTTTTGTCCAGAATAGTTCAGTATGCTTATAATAATTAAGGGAGTACAACCACCATATAGACGTTCATTATACGATGCGAAATGCTTTTAATGCCAGAGCATTACTTAGCTCATTGTGCGCAAACCTCGCTATTATCAGAAACTCGTGGGAGGCACACGTGAAAGAAATGCGCCATGCGAATGGCGTCATCACCAGTCCTGGAGCAATAGGAATCCGGCTTTCATTGGGTTCACTTGCATTGGCGTTTACAAAGTTGTGGCAGAAACGCTGCGCTGGGTGCTTGGTGGCGAGGAGCTCTGCGCAGAGACCTTTAATGCGCAACAGAGCGTTCCAGCATGGCTCGCTCTGCCTAAGCGGATAAGGGCATCTTAGCAGTGCGTATAAGCTAAGACTGGTCAGGCAATCCTGTCTGCCCAAATTATGTAGAAGGTGGGAGGGAGCGAGATGCTTGGCCGCTAATGTTGAGCTCGTTATCAAACTGGAGGGCCTGGGTGTGTCGAATCTGGTGGTGGACGTGTGCGAAAGCGGCACGTTTGTCTCAGCACACCAGGAACTGTCCGTGAACACTGTCTTTCACGGTGTGTGTGCGTGCGGCGAGGGCGACTCTTTTTTCCTTGTGGTCTTCGTGGTGGTGACGGCTAGTGAGAGGCTTGGGCTGGCGAACCAGTATGTCCTCCCAACGTAGAAAGCTGGTTGTTGAAGGGAGCCCCAATGCTACGCAGGCCTTGGCGGAGTACCTGGGGCAGGCGTGGGCCCGACTTGTACGAGGTGCGTCGTGGGTGGTACCCATCGATGCTAGTCTCGATAATTGCCTTGAGAGTTGGAAGAGATGCATACTTGCAAAGCTCCTCTTTACGTGCATGCTTAGGTAGGCCTGTGACGGCGCGAAGGCACTCACGGTGCAGGATTTCAAGTTGCTTGTATTGCATCTTGGTGAGGTTGAATCATGTGGCTGCATAGAAAGCCTTGGCGGCGAGTGCAGTTCGAGTCAGTAAGCGGATGATGCGTGGGACAGCACTGCCAAAGTGACTGCAATTCTCTTATTGAGGTGAAGCTGCTGTTTCCAGGTTGGCGTAAGCTGCTTAATCCTTTGCCACACGCCGCCTTCCTTGCTTAGAAGGATTCTGACAACGCAGATCCAACTTCGGGTGGACGGATAATGGGTTGTTTGCCTAGGCTAAGGCCTTGTTAGATGTGGGGCTTCTGTCCCGTAGCAGGCCACCGGTGTTGGGGGATTGCGCTTCGATCCCACCGCTGCCACCAGTTGTTAGATGCGGGCCCCTGGTTCGCCTGTGCTGTCTCTCGCCGAGGTCGGTGTCCCCGGGCTCCGGATCGGGAGACTGCTGTTGTTGGGTGACGAAGAGATGAGGGGGTCTTCGAGGTGGAGAAGAGACTTAAAGGGTTTATTTACATTTTTACATAGTTCGAAAGAGTGAATCGGGAGCTGGCGATCACACGCCAGATCGCTGCTTAAATAGGTGAGCGAGTGCCATTTATGTTTTAGGAGGGATGTACAAGAAGTGCTTTATGGTGTGAGAAAGTGCCTTGGGTATACTGTCGCGCAGTACGTTGGCGGGTAGCCTCCCGACAGTGTTCGTGCTCAGTTCGACCCGCCGGTCGCTTGTGCATAAGGGGAGTCTACAAAGTACGACGTAGCACCTGGGCTGCATGCGTGAGCCGGCCTCAGCGCGACTAACGTGCCGCGTCGACCCAGGCGGCTTTATCATAACTGCGGCGATTGTTACTGCGCAGGCGCACAGGCCTTTATTAAATGCGTGCTTCCAGGAACAGCGGTGAAAATGCCTTCAGACTAGGAGCCTTATATTGTTTTCAGGTAAGCATTTAGCCAGGAGCTTCACTTTGTCGCGCCAGCAGTTCTTTCTTGCAGTACACTCTAATCACATCGCTGAAGACACAGCGCTACCGGCAGCGTGCCGAGGTCAGCCAGATGATGTATAGGGAACGACAGTTTTCTCGGCTGGGTTGGGGGAAGGTTCAAAGGGGAACTTCGGGCCCGCTGAGGAGGTGGTGGTGCTGAAGGATACTTGCATGGAAAGTATTGACGAAGGTGCTTGTAAGAACTGTGCTCTTCTTTCTCAGGAGTGCCTTACCAAAGACGGAACGGAAGAAAAAACCTCAATGGTGATTACGAAGCGGGGGGTGAGGTAGGGGGAGGGGTGGTGATATTATTGAATATCAGCGATGCGGGGCATGAAATAATGCCCACGCACAGAAAGATGCAGCGCGTGCAGAGTACCCATGCGCTGAAACTGCTGCTTAAAAACGTCGTACGATCGTTTTTGAGCGGCTTCTGCTCGGCCCGCTCGGCGAGCGGGCCGCCCGTTTTCGGCCTCCGGGCGGACGTGGGGCGGAAAGGTGTAGTACTTCACTTTGGCGCTTCCAAGCGAGGCGGATGGTCTCAGCCTTCCGATTGACGCACCCGGTAGTGCTTGTCTTCTAATCGCGTGCGGCGGTACAGGCATGTGCGTGTAACAAAACACGCAGACAAATTGCAGTAGAAATTGCCCCCATTAATTTCGGCGTACTCGAGACATCCGTTGCGTCAACTTTTTTTTTTTTTGCTGCGGGATTTTCGTCGAAGGTACGATCGTGGTCGGCTGAGATATGGCATGAATCTCGGTGCGGCCGACTCTAACGACCGCGAACCCATTCGTGACAAAACTTTGCAACATCGCAGGAGAGCCTGATCAGCTGAAGCATGTTGTGGGAAACGATATGCGGACCATTCTATTCAAGACACCAAAAAGAACGTCACATCGCGATCGCGTACTCCTCCTGGTTCGATCGCTATGTTTTCAAAATGGTCGACGATCTGCCAAAATAACAGAAGTCTGCCCCCTCGGAAAGTTACGCTACCCTCACGGTTTCAGAACGAGAGAGTCTTATTGCGAATTCTCGATTGGGTCAGGCCGCACTACAGGCTGCTAACAACCGTCCGCAATTATAACCGGGATAATCACATGTTTCAAATAGTTAAGATTACATACATAAAGTCTTTATTCAGTTATATAAAATTGTACACGGCAGTGTTTTTTGCATTGCCGGCGGAGAAAAAAATAATGGCACTTGCAGCCTTTCCTAAACATCTGCACAATAGTTGTAACTTTAATATGTAAACAACCTCCTCCACAGCTACCTACAGTCCGCTGACTGTTAATGCAAAATACATTCTTATCTATTGAATATATAAGTTTTGTGTGTGTGTGTCTCTGAATTATGCATGCACTAAAATTTCACATGAGAAATTATGACTTTTTCAGCTATTTGGAACAGGCAAAATCAGTTATAATAAAAAAGTTCTGCATTTTACAGAACACTGACAATGCAACAATAGTGACTTACTTTTTGTTGTTTTTCAGTCCATTATTAAAGCCAAAATAGAAATAGCACTGTGTGGCTGCAAAGGGGATTAGACATGCATCACTTGGCTGTAGTGCAAGCTTTGTTCTGAACAGTGACAGCGGGCCATCAGGTAGTCATTTAGCATTCCTTCATGAGCTCATATTTCCGTTGCACAAGCCGGACTACAGCGTTTGGAACAAGTATGAAAAGTTCTGTTGAAGGCCATGTAATTATTTCCATGTACAAAATAAGCTGGCATATACTCTGTGCAACTCCAAAGCATTCTCAAACGTCGCTGTGAATGCAAAACAAAGTGGGTGCCTTTGTACTGCATAAAAGTCTACACATGTCTTTCTCGTTACTATAAACATAATGAGATGTGGGAGCCAGTAAACTGGATTACAGGTAGAGGAAAAGCAAGAACCAATTTGGAGGGTTTACATGGCAACGGCTCCTGGCTTAGGCTGGAAAAGAATACTTTGTGTAGTCAGGGAAACACGATACGATGACCATATAATCTGATTATCTCGAGAAAACACCAACATCTCAAGCAGAATTTGCAAAATTAGATTTCCACTATGAGAGCTAAGATGCCGCTCAATTAAATGAAATAAAAATTGAGCAATTTAAGTTTGTGACAGTCATATATGCGTATGTTCTCTGATACAACTTTAAAGCAAAGTGTAACAGTTATTTTCACTCATTAGTAAAATGTACTCTGACTGAGTGTAAAGGTGACCAGTTCCCAATCTAGCCAGCAAAAGTCAGCATTGCTAACAGTTAACTGATGTTTATATAACTCAACGCGTGTTGAATTCTAGAGTGTACTATTAGTTGCTGACTGTCAACATTTTCAGCAAAATATACCTACTTCACTGCCGGTCTGATTTTCAAAGAAAGAAATTAACCGTGGCATTGATGGGCATCAGAAATTTGGAAAAGACCAATTTCAAGTTAGGCCGAAGAATGCTGAAAAAAACCCCAGAAAAGCAGTGATGGCTTTTGTATTTACGGGTGTCTCTTTGCTGGGACTTAAGTTAACGGCTTTTGTGTTGATGAACCAGCGGCCCTGTTAACACTCCTGAATATATAAAAGTCCCATGCATAAACATGCATTCGTAGCATTCTCATTGAGCCATTGAGCCAAGTTATGAATGCGGTGTGTTGTTTAGCTGAAGAGACGATAAGAGAGAAGCACCAAGGAAAATCTGACACGAGTTCAGCTGGCTAGACCTAGCTTGTGCACAGTGTACAAGTTAGCGTAAATGCAACTCTATACCGCCCGACAAAACTATTGCTTAAATTTGCCCCAATATTACTTGAAATAAATTGTAAGGAAAGTTTCCACGCATTAGAGAGCATTGTATTGGTTTGCCGAGCTGAGAAAGCGACTAAGCACTTCATTAGAACAAATTGTTTTAACATTTATTATACATAAACAGTACTAAATGACAATAATTGAGTGGCGAGCTTTGACATGATGTGCCAAGTAGGAACTTGATGAGTTTGTAATTTACTAATAAGAAGCAATCAACCATTAGCATCCAAGCAGAGCCATATGGCTACAAAGGAAAGCTTTGTAGCTCTTCTTTGTGGCCTTACGGCAGCACTTGGGTGGATGTTAATGAGTATAGTTACTTCCTTATTACAAATACTTTCTGCCTTTGGAGAATTACTTTAATCAGTGGATGAACATCATCATTTACTGGGTGGATTTCGGCTGTGATCAGCTCAAAGGACAAGAGGTTGTAAGCTTTGTGAGGTGAAAGGCCATTCCAGCATTTAGTGGCAAAAACAAAAATTAATCTTTAAATGCAGTGGCATGAGCTAACTGAGGCACAGCAGTACTCGTGCTGCTAGTGCAGGAGAAACCATGAGTCACAATAGATTAGTTGGATATGTGGCGGTAAAGAGTTAAAAAAACCGCAGTTTCTGCACGACATAAGGAAATTTGAAGAGCCCCCTTTGGTGCTGTGACACTGGAGCTGAAACAATAGTCTGAGAAAATAAAACAAGGGCTCAGGTCTTAACTCATCCTAGGATTTTTGTTAAGTTAGCTTTGTGCCAGTAGAACGCCCAAGGTGATGCCACACAGGGGATCTGAACGCAAGTAACTTGGAAGATGGCGTTGGTAAGTACACATTGTGGTGTAAATATCCTAGGTTGTGGCTGGGCGTATAAGAATTATGAAGTGAGACCATGCTACATTGCGAGCCGTGTGAATGGCTGTGTTTTTGAACCAGTATAGAGTGAAGATACCTTTCTCGGTAAGACCTTGTAAGCAGGCAAAATGTAGTTGTGCTGACAATAAAAAAATATTAGTCATTCTTAGTAACATTACCATACAGGCCATTCTAGAGCATGCAATACATTGTTTTGGAGAACTGAAATACAGGTATTTATTGCAAGATGGCAGACCTCATATAGCCATTATTGAAGGCATGTAACGAAACACTGAAGGAAAAGTCGTAATATAGGTAATAAAAAGCCTTGGGGTACGTCCAATATTGCAGGAAAAGGCAGCATGCATAAGAATTGGCAAGGGAAATATGCCAACGGCTGGCTGTTTAAGCTTGGATCCAGTTTAGAGCTATCGGATGCAAGTTAAAGAACGACGAAAAAAGCCATACATAAATAAGCGAATCACATGCTTTTTCAAAGCCAAGAAAAAAAAGCATCGAGGGGGGCATTGCAATCTAGGTGCATGTTGTGATGAACAGGGGCAAGTTTGCTATTGAAGGAGTGTTTCTGAAAGCTTGCCAATTTGAATTAAACAACTTAATGGGCCAAAAAAATTAGCAGGGCATGAGTACAAAATGTGTTTGGTGATTTGCAGCACATGGCAATGGAATAAATAGGGCCATAGGTGCTGGGCAATGATGTGTAAGAAACATACAGGGGCCAAGCTATGATGAGGCAGGAAACTATCTGCACAGTATGAACTAGATATGCACACACCGTGCTTCCTGTCCGGTTGATGCTTGCTGCAAATTTCACAAAACATGGTACGAGTGTACTATCGGGTGAACCGGCAATAAGTTGGGATGTTGAAACTGCGCTAAGGGACGACGACAACAGAGCAAAAATTGCTACTATGTGCAGTGGTGTTTTTTCCGTTGTCTTTGTTCCTAACATATATTTACAAGCTCCACAGGGCTCATTTTGCAGTCTGCTGTTTAATGTGGTGTCAGGTAAAGCCAATTGCTATTTTTCAACCAAGAAACCGCTGTGTCATACAACACATCCTTCTAATCATGCTCATAATTTTCGAGACAAATGTACTTCTTCAGTCACATATTCAAAATAACGCAAATTAATTGCTTTATCATCATCAGAACTAAAAATTAACCATAATTCCATACATACAGCCATTCCTTATTAGCACAGGCCTCGTTAATATGGCGTCAAACTAGTTAGAGTGTTTCTGGGGAAAAAACTTTTTGCAATGAACTTACGCTTTGCTAACATGGAAACGTACTGATCAGAGTGGACAGAGTGAAAATGCGTCCGGCTTATTGTCGCATGTGTTCTTGTCACATTAATGTGCAGAGGGAAAAGACTTAAAACTTTAGATTTGAGTAGATAAATCAAACGCTGCCTGAATCACATTTATTTCTTGCACACTGGAATTGATATCGCAATGCTTGCCCCACTGTCTGCACATAATTTTATGCTAACCTGTGAACTGCCAGGCACACTGACTTCAAACAAGCTCACGCACTTTCTTGTTGCCAAAGCACTTGTCTTTCTAGCGTAAAAATCACTGTCGGGGCTCGACGACTCACAGCTTGGCTTAGATTGCTCATTGTACAAAATGAATTAAGCTTCTTAAAAATAAACGAACAAAACCACTTGATTATATTATAGCCTCAGAGATGCCTACCCGCCGTCAACAATGCTAGGTTAGCAGATTTTATGCAAAGTACACCGCAGAAGAAAAGAAAAATGCAACGCTCCTGATTCAGGCATGCGCACCGGGCGAGAACAGAACTAGGCGCTGGTGCAAAGCGGGGAATCTGCTAATTCAGGCAGCAACAGCTATTTCATTCAATTCGAGTAGTAAGGGAATGGGTTGAAATTAAATGCGGTTTTTGCTTTGACAGGTCAACGATTCTATTGATACCACAGGACTCTCAGAAACAGGGCAACGTCGGTATTGCAGAGCCAACCACCATGCAACAGTGCTTAGCACATTTGAAAGAACTGAAATAAGCTTGGTTACTGTAGCTTTGAATGTGTGCAGGAATGATACTGTCGTGACCACACAAATGTGAATGGATAAGTGGGCCAAGAAACCTAGCCGATCACTGAGGAAGGTGCAAATAGACATCTATATGTCAGAAAATTAATTTTTGTTAGTGTAAATTGTAAGGAGGATTAAGGAAATCTGGGAAGTGTTCTACACTGTGGAAACATAGCTGATTGTACTCACTATCGCCGACACTCAGCAGACAAGTGATCATGTCCGTAGCGAGCAGTCACAGGCCAATGAAGGTAGTAGGGTGCATGTGCATCCATGACATCTCCTTCTCAAGGCTTCGAAAATGTGTCATTAAACAAACTGGTGCGGCTGCCCCATGGAGTGCTGCTGAACAACCGCTTGACACCAGTATAGCCGAGTTCACGAGCTGCTCTGCAACAATAGCATCAACAACAAAACGTGACATGGCCCATGCCGCTTCAAGATCATCGTATTTTTCTGATTACAATAGAAACCAAGATCCCACTTCAACTTCTTATTGCCAAGCAACTAGCCGTGATTTAAATGCGGCAATGATTCTTGTTCATAATCGCGTAATTCCATGTTGTCACAACCTAAACTGAAATGGCTAGAGGAAATCTTTAGTCTGCCATTCATCACGCAAATAATTATTACAGACAAATGTCCGCACAGCCGACAGGAAATAAAAGGAAATGACGCTCCCGAAGATACATCTGCACTGCACACCCATGTTTTCACACAAGTTGCACAGTGCCGCCGGCCACTCGTAACCCGAGCATTCATGATCCCAAAATGCACTGAATAGAGCACCAAGGCACAGCAGGATGGCGGCGTTGCTTTTGTCGCCGCAGAAAACAGTTCGACGGCAGTGCAGCCAAGATCGTGTCACATCGCACACATGGCAGTACTCGAGCACAGTGCCCGCACGAATCGCGATCCAGATGGGAATGGATATGTAGTAGAAACAACGTCGTGTGGTAGCGATCACTGCAACTATCGCAACGAATGCGAACAGCTGCATAACACAGCGATCATTTCAGCATTCGGAAAGCTCGGCATCCGTCATGAGCTTTCGCAGGTACCCATTTCGCTGCGTTGGCGCAGAAGCACACGCTCCAATCGCGATAAAATTCACTACGCCGACACTTGTCACTGTGCTATGCAGCTCATCCACGCACAAGAAATTCACTGTAAGCAGCTGTTACTCGCCGCTGTCCGTGATGATCCTCGCAGGAATTAGGAACGCATGCAACAACCACAAACAGCTCAATATAAACACTTCGTGACACCGCCAACGCGTAGGTCTTGCGTAGGTTGGAAGAGGCGCTCTGTCAATTCCATCAGCGTAGATGGTTACACAGTACAGCTAGTGGAACTGTCGCTCGCCACTGCTGCACGCGGCGAAGTTCGCAGTCGCTCTGAACACTCGTAATATCAACATGTGGTCAACATAATATGCTTCGCGACATAGCAGCCACCGCCTAGGCCTCGCTCCCCAGTTCGACAAACGGCCATCTTGCCCAGACAGAAGCGAAGGGGAGGGGCTGGAGATGTCAATGACGTCACGGAAAAAGCAGCCAATAGCTGCAATCCGGTCGCCGGCCGGACCCGCTCATGCGCTCGAAAGTTGAAGTTGACCAACTTTCCATCCGTTCGCCGGACGGGGCGGACCCGCTCGCCCGCTCGCGGTCGGAAGCCGCTCAAAAACAATCGTACGACGGCCCTTAACACTCCCCTCTTCCCCTGCTGTGCTCCCCTGACCCCGGACGCGCTGAGCAATAGAGATAAGTACAAGTTTTCCGTACGCGGAGAGCGCACGCTACGGCGCACAGCCGTCTTGGAAGCGAAAGTGTGATTTCACCATGAAAAAGAGGCGCTCCTGAGTACTGTGGCGTCATCTAGTGATAGTAAGACAAAGCTTCTCAGCTATGTGCCGAAGAAACTTTTCAGCGCGAACGTGCGAACGCACACACCCGCCGCGGTGGATCAGTGGTTAGGGCACTCGGCTACTGATTCAGAGAACCCGGGTTCGAACCCGGCAGCGGCGGCCGCGTTTCGATGGAGGCCAAACGCAAAAGTTGTTTGTGTACTGTGCAATGTCAGTGCACGTTAATGATTCCCAGGTGGTCGAAATTAATCCGAAGCCCTCCACTACGGTACCTCTTTCTTCTCTTACTCCCTCTTTTATCCCTTCTCTTACGGCGCAGTTCATGTGTCCAGCAAGATATGAGACAGATACTGCGCCATTTCCTTCCCCGGGAACCAATTTTTAAAGCACTCGTACGGTCATCAGAGCCAAGCAGAAATCTTCCTTGCGTGTCTTAGTTTGTGCAGCGCTCGTTGCCATAGCAACTGTAACGCCAAGCGGCAAGAATCTGGGCAGCTTACCCTCGAAGTTCGACTTTAGCCTATTTGGAGCGAAATCGACGTCCAATCATAACTCGCCGTGCTCAGTACGAACGATGGTGACCTCCAAATTTGGCCCACGTTATTCCCAAACATTTGGCTCGGGCGAGCTTAGAAATTTGACCTTCGGTTCGATTGGTCTCAAGAAAGCGCTACCGCATGACTCCCGAGGTTAACACCACTGCCGCCGAGCCTGCGGACCATTGAAGGGGTGCGTGCCAATTTTTGCGACGTCCACTCTAGGGTCCTCCAATTGACAGAGTGTCGCAGCGCCTGGTAAATGATTTGCGCTTTCTTTAGCCGTTCTCTTGTACCAGTGAAAAGTTGTAAGCTTTGTGTAGAGTCGCCTCTCTCAAGTTTAACTGTCTGCATATGTTCTGATGTGTTAAATGTCATTGCTCTGTATCGTCTCTGTGCTGCATAAAGCGTTGTTGTTCTGTGGCGCAACATGGAGGGTGGGGGATGACCCCGCCGCCCTCCCCCTCCTCACAGCCAACTCCCAAAAGAGCAGGCGACCACTTGGAGGCAGCTCCAGACAAACACTTACCGTAATTTACGCACATCCTCCGCAGAATTCACCCAATTGCAAATAGGGCCTCCTTTCCACTGTGCGGGGGAGGTAGTGAAACATATAGCACACCTCGCGGAGGCGCCGACACTACACTGCAGTTCCCAATATAAGAAAAAAAAAAACATCACGGGAGCAGTGGAAGGAAGCTTTGCCCAGCTGAAACCTTGAACACCAGCGACAACTGGTGAACAGGGCGAGAGCTGCTGTAGACTCCGAAAGAGTCCTGGATCAAGGGCTTCACCCTAAATGCAGAGAAGGCTTCACAATAAATGTCTTTCATTCATTTTTATAACCTTTGACTCGACACATTCTCTTCCTTGCGACCAGCAGTAGCTGGGCACCAAACGGCCGCCCCCTTTTGTCATTTTTCAGTTGTGTTCTAGCTGCGCCTTTTACCTTACAGCGACGACATCTCCTCGATAAGAGTGGATTAAATTAAGAGTGCCTGGTATAGACACTCTTAATTCAACAGTGTAAGAATATCTGGGTATAGGCACCTTCTATGTGAACGTGATTGGTGACACGCCGATGCCAAAGCGGAACTGATGATCGCCGGGCTGCGTTGTAGCGCAGGTTGAGAGCCCATTTAGAGCCCCGCTCGAAGCTGGCCGTACGGCGCACACTGCTATATGGCGAATATGATCTGAAGACGGAATGCGTGTTGTATTCCAACTGTTGACATGAAGCTTATTTCGGTTCCAAAGCCGGACAGAAAACCAACGAAATTACAAATCATGTTTTACTGGAAAATTTGTGTCTGAGGCGTACCGCTGCGCAATGCATTTCCTTTGTGCGCAACTCTTTGTGAATCAGCCGACGCAACACATGTGCACTAAATGTACATACTTACAGTCATTCTTTATTGATACTCAAAGAAAGGCGGATTTGAATGAAAAACATGGCACGCCACACTCCGTTGCACGGAGCAAACATTCGAATTTAAAACGCAAACGGTTGCCTCTGCATTTAAATTTTTGTCGCGTCGGGGATAGGAGCTTGTAGATGCCATAACAAAAAAGGGCGTCATGCATTACCCACCCGGAATTTTCCGACAAGAGCAGAAAACACCCGCAGTTTAAGCTTAGAGAGAGAGAGAGAGAGAGAGAGAGAGAGAGAGAGAGAGAGAGAGAGAGAGAACTTTATTGATGCGGAACGTGACGCGCCGGCGATGTTATGTCCCAAAGTAGCCAGAACCAACCCGTGAGTCAGCTAGTCCTATAATCCGAAGCTACTGAGCCAGCCAAGTAGGAGAGAGGGGTATATGTAATGGCGTGGTTGAATGGCAACAGGGAAAGAGGAGAAACTACTATGGGTATACAGACGATCGTTGTGCGCAAACATTAAACGAACCACGTAACTATGTACGTACACGTACAAAGTTGCGCCGGTCCTTGTGTTTCTCTCGTGTACGTGGTTCGTCTAATGTTTCGCGCACATCGATAATCTGTATTATTATCATGCACCAAATAGGCCCAACAGAAGTGTTACTATGGGTATGACATACTTACTTGAACGAAAACATCTCCGACGGAAAAATATTGGTTTGGCATCAGTTTTCTCTCAACTACAACGTACTTAAACCGAGTAGACGGACAAAAACATGTGCAAAATCATAAACTCTGCCTTATGGTTATGACGCGATAGTTTTAGTGGGTTAATACTCATATATGTATAGAGCTGGTCATTCTGTGCCTAAAGTTCATAAGTAGCGGCAAGTCTTCATAAATCAGAGCAGAGGTGCAGCGGTTAAGCGATGCGCCATGGCACTGGCAGGTGAATGTTTCTATCACAGCCACCTGTAGGGATTGTGAGACCCACGTTGCTCTTGCCGAGCAACCTTTAGCGACCAATCATTTTTTAACTGCAATCTGCCACGGTGGTTAGCTTTCTCGCCATTCGGTGGGCAGGTTTTGATGATGCCTCAAGGGTACATGACCTAGGTGGCGTGATGCCCCGCCCTCCTCCCATTGGCTACAGCTAGCACGATGCTCCTCCGAACTGATCTCAGCTTCCTTTCATTGGTTGCAGCTTGCGAGATGCTCCTGCAAACTAATCCGAGCCTACCTGAGTTACTCCGAGAGCGCAAGGCTAGACTCTTGCTCGGGGTTGGCACGTCTAGAATGCGATTCACGTGCCAGAGTGTGCGTTCTTTTTAGTGTTTCCCCTGGCCAGAACAGCGGCTGCCGTTTGACACACCACACCCTGACTCCTCTCTCCTGACTTCTCAACTATGATTGGCAAGTCTCTCGCCACCCGTCACCTTCCTCCTTGTCTTCCTTTTCTCTCTCCCACTATAACTACCACTCCCTTTTGCTCTAAACATGGGGAGGAAAATTTTCCTCTCTGCGCTTTGCCTCCGGCCAACGGAGGCTGCACACGTCAACGCCGCACACTTATACGAAATGGGCGTTTTAATGGTAAAGCATTAAGAGAATGTTATTTAGCGTAGGGTTCGGGGCTATTGGTGCAATCAGGGGAGAGTTGAAGACGGTAGAGGAAAGAACGAGCAGGGGTGAGGAGTGCATTGTGTTAGATGCTCCGAGGAATGCGTTGCTGGGAGGAAACGAGAGATTAGTTAGCGGCAGAGAGAGTACGAAGTGACCCTCCAATTCTCTAACACTTAGATATTATTTCGTGTTTGTAACTTACAGTAACGTCGTCTCGCGTTGGTGGATTTCGGAGTGTAAGCAGAGAAACACACATTGGAGGGTTCTCTCTGGTAGCCCGAGGACGATGCACTGCGCATAAGGATACCTCAGCAGAGAAAACAGGGTACATCAAGACAACAATATAGAAGTTGAATTCGGCGATTACAGCGGAGAAAAAAAACGATAAAGTCCTGGTCTTTAAAGGATACGCAAGATGAATCGGGTGCCAGTGTGGGTGGTAGACGACGAAGTGGTTTCCTCACTTCCAACCTGAGTGATGGTCTTCGTTGGCAACCCCCGTATTGCCGCTTTCCACAAGCGGCATTGCAGGGGAACCCGTAGTGCTGGCGGCTAAATTTCATTCCAGGAAAAAGCGGCCATGATGCTGCTTGAAGCTCGTTCCAAAATGTAAATGTCCTAACTGTTAGGTGAGCCGCGAGAAATTTTGGGGATGTTGTTAAAACGCCTCCAATCATCGGGGAAGACAGTGTCGGGTAATCAGACGTAGCGTAATTTGACTTCACACAGCACCGAACTCATTCCCATTTCCCGAAACTTTCAAGTCGTCGCTAGATAAGGTAACATAACGCCGCGTACTTTTCGCTGTGTCTTTTCTACTGAGGTATGATTGGCGCAAATCAGAACAGGCTGTAAGACTAAGTACGTATTGCCAATATAATGATAAAACATTTATTATCTTACACTCCTTGAAGGACAAGCAGTAAGGGGATGGCCGAAAAGTATCATAAATCACAGAAAACAAAGTGGTACTTTTTCCGAGTCTCCTGTTCGCAGTGCAATTTAGGGCTCCGATAGAAGACTCGATATCTCCCGGTACTCTTTCACAAATTTTGCTGCCTTGTGGACTGAGAAGAGGCCGAGAAGGTGTGAAGCGGCGAGCACCATGCCATAATAAGTACTATGGTGCTGGCACACGCATTAACCACAGATGATTGCGCACTTCTTTAAAACACCATATTATGTGATCCTTTTGTGACATCCAAAGCATTCCCGAAACAAACACCATCTTGGCTGTTTGGTATGATCTTGCGTTGATCTCTAAGTGTTGTCATGCTCACAGGGTTTGACGGAAGTAAACTTTCATGTCATAGGATGACAATTTCGGGATAAAGGTGGGGGGCGAAGGTAGTATGTAATCACCAATCGCTTCCTCCAAACAGGAACCACAGAAAAACTCTTCTCAATTTTTTTTTCTCGTTGTGCCCTCCTTTCTAGGCCAGCCTTGTGGTCAGGAGGACCCACTATTTCAATACCCTATTCCGACGCCGTCCTGCTTTGAGGCGCTACGTAACGAAATACTCAAAAACTGATTCTTGCTCACCTTAAGTAGATATAAGTATCCATTACAAGGATACGGGATATGGTGAGTGGCAGCACACTTAGTGCAAGCCCGAATTCAGGCAGAAGGGATGGCCGTTCTGAGCGGTTGCAGACACTGATGGTTTCATAGCTCCCAAAGTGATTTGATGTTTTAAGAAGCGTGAGTCCATAGCGCCTACAGCGTTAAGAGCTGGGCTGCGAAGGAGTTGAGTACAGCAAAGTTCTTCCGCGGAGGGTTCCTCGCACCGTGACATCGGGGTTTCCCCATTAATTGATGTTAACAGGCATGTGCAAACTTTAAGGAGGTGGTGGAGGGGAGGGTTGAGGGCACCGGTGAAGCGGCGCGCATTTTTAGTTTTCTATTTTGGTTGCTCATGTAATGCGTCACATTGTAACAATTTTTAAGACTACAACAATCACGATGAAGGTGACGAAAATTCTCCTTCATGTGTAAAAAAAAAGTGCGTCAGGAATTAAGGGGGTGCCTTCATTAAAGCAAGGGGATGCGCACACCCCTGCCCACCCTTCCCTATAGATTGTGCAGGGAAATCACTGCCCGGATCATCACATGCCCTCACACATACCCAACAATTCTGGACAAAAGTATTTTTGATCTGTACCCCATTCATGAACGTGATTTTTTCATATAATGCAAGATTTCACTATAACAATCATTTTATCCGCAGATCACCCGACGGTAGTCTTTTATTTTTTTCCTATTCACGTTTTTGTAAACGTCAAAAGCTTTTCCCATTGGTTTTCTATGGCAGTCTTAACTACTGGATGCGATTCCTGGAAACACTTAAAAATAAAGATTTTGCTACATATCAGAATGAACCATTGCCTTCAATATTTCCATAAATGTGTTAGAATTTCCCAACTTTCAAAAAATTTGCCCGACAAAGCTGGACTTGATTACGTCACAGAGAACTTGAAAAAGAAGCTTGTAGGAGTTGCCAGCTTTACGGCCGCGCTAGGACTTAAGTATGAAATAAGGTCTTAAACTTGCTTAAAGCTTGCTTTCACCCTACTGTGCGAGAAATAATTTAAACCACATGCAACGCAAGGCTTCAGCGATCTAGGACTGAGTCCAGGAAATGCGAAATAACGCAGGTGGCACTGTGAGCTAGTTCGCAATTTCGACTGGGTCAGGGAGTGCGTTAGGGTTGTTCGCACTTATGGGCAACAAAATATATGAAGGTACAAGCATTGCATACAGCTTGGGCAACCTTCGTGCGCTGTTGCCTCTGACAGCCCATTCTTCGAGATCGGCTCCCACTTCCCCACAGGGTCTTGTAAGGTGTCTTCCGGCGATGGTACAGCGCCAGCCATGTTAACCTATAGTTGCCCCGGAATTGCGTCGTCGTCGCCGCGTCCCCATGCCGCATGTCAGAGCGAGAAAATTGACAACTATACACATGAGAACAAAGCTGCCGGCGCGCGGGTCGCTTGTATGCTTCGCCTGACACAATTAATCGTTTTTTATTTTGACGTTTCTTTCAGTTGAATTGCCACCAGACTTTAAAAGAGGACACCGTGATTTTGCCATATAACATTACACTTCTGCCATCATAGAAAAACTCACTAGCACGTGTGACCTTTTCGTGTAGATGGTACTGTCCAGCTTATGGATGAGCCGTTTAATGCATCGCCTCGTAGAGCCGCTGCTGTAGACGAGGTCGCTTTTTCGAGGGATGTGTACATTGGTGCGAATTATAAGCGAGAGTCAAAATCCATAATGGTAGCACCTCAAATACACGTGCACGTGTGTGTGTGTGTGTGTGTGTGTGTGTGTGTGTGTGTGTGTGTGTGTGTGTGTGTGTGTGTGTGTGTGTGTGTGTGTGTGGTGTGTGTGTGTGTGTGTGTGTGTGTGTGTGTGTGTGTGTGTGTGTGTGTGTGTGTGTGTGTGTGTGTGTGTGTGTGTGTGTGTGTGTGTGTGTGTGTGCGCGTGCGTGCGTGCGTGCGCGCGCGCGCGTGTGTGTGTGTGTGTGCTTCTCCACGTTTGAATGGCTGCACTTGAGGCACAGTGAAAAGCTTATGGCGAGGTCGCAGCATTGCGAAATAGCTCTCTGTTGAGTAAATTGTCTCGATTCTATTTAAAAACAAAAATAAAATAAAAGTACAACTCTTTATGGCGCATTCACCACGGCGCCTCTCATTAAATCGCAAGGGCGAAGGTTCAGCTCCGAACCCGACCTTTTTCCTCACTGAACGATGCCGTATTGAGCTGGTATGCAGAATTACGAAAACATGCTGTTTACATGTTTCGGAATTCATACGAGAATTTTCACAAAGTTTCCATTCTTTTCGTATGATTTCTGTATGGCGGACAGCGGCGTAATGCGGAGTTGCATATATGTTCCGGCCTTTTCGCGCGCGTTGGCCGTCTATAGTTTCTGTGGACGGCATGTGTTGCGTAAGATCTGTATTTGAGCCACAGAGAATAAGTAAGCACCGGAATATCGGGATGCCACGCGTAATACTTCTGTAGGATTTCATGTTTTAGACGGTTCGAGTGTATAAAGAACCCTTACATTTTACAATAGTTGAATAACATGTACTCAGCGTGCAATAGAAAGAGTTAAACGCTGCCCATGAATTGATCCAAACGGGCTCTGTGGTCACCCGGCTTTCACGAGCGTTTCGAAATAACTTCCGCTTTAGTCCTAACATCGTATTTTCTCGATCGCTACCACTTCAAGCGCTTGAATTTTCGCGTCATTAGCTGCTGCGCTGTTCAGCGAATATAGGCGTAAAAAAAAATTAAGAGCGCAAAGCACGTAAGTTCGGTAGTACTTTTGGCTACCATATTGTCACGACTGAAGTCACAGGGAAGGTACACGTTGCCGAGGACCAGAGAATAAGGTCGGCTTGCCGTTCCGATCACAGAGTCACAGAGACACCAGCACCAGCGCGCCGCTCGTGCCTACAACAACCGCTTCGTCGTCGTCGGCACCAAACAAGGCTGTCGCGCGGCGCTAGGCACGTGGCATTATTCCCCCCCGTGAAAGAAAACATCGTCCCGATGACAAGGTGAGAGGAAGAAAAAAAAAATGAGGTGAACTGTACAATAACGCAAGGTTTCACTTGCAGGAAGCGCTCAGTAGCGCGAAAAGTATGGCTTTAAGCGCACCACATGCACAATTTCAGGCCGCTGGCGTCGAACACTGACGGTCACAGTTCCATCTGGAATGACTTCGTAATTAACGTTGTTTAAGCGGCGCAGGACTTTATAGGGTCCGAAATAGCGGTGGAGTAGTTTCTCGCTCAAGCCTTTGTGGCGCACGGGGGTCCACACCCACACTTGGTCCCCTGGTTCGTAGTGGACTTCCCTGTGCCGGAGGTTATAGTGGCGAGCGTCGGTGGCATGCTGCTCCTTGATGTGCAGGCGGGCCAGCTGACGGGCTTGCTCGGCCTGTTCTGCGAAATGGGCGGCATCGGGTTCGACCGCTTCTTCCCCGCACGGGAGCATCGCGTCCAACATCGTGCGGGCCTCTCTGCCATATACGAGACGGAACGGCATAAACTTCGTGGTTTCCTGCGGCGCCGTATTGTAGGCGAAGGTGACATACGGCAGGATCTCGTCCCACATTTTATGTTCGACGTCGATATACATTGAGATCATGTCCGCAAAAGTTTTGTTTAGTCGTTCCGTTAATCCATTTGTCTGAGGGTGATACGATGTTGTTGTGCGATGCTTGGTATGGCTGAGAGTTAAGGTGTCCCGCAGTAGCCGAGCTGTAAACGCCTTTCCTCGGTCAGTAATGATGGTCGACGGTGCACCGTGTCTGAGCACAGTGTCGTTCATAAAGAATCGAGCAACTTCGCCGGCAGTACCTCGGGCAAGGGCCTTCGTTTCGGCGTAGCGTGTTAAGTAGTCTGTGGCGACTACGATATACTTGTGTCCGTTCGAGGATAAAGGAAATGGGCCTAAAAGGTCCATGCCCACTTGCTCGAAGGGTGTGAGGGGTGGTTCAATAGATTGCAACATACCGGATGGCTTGAGCGTGGGTTTTTTTCGCCGCTGGCATTGTCGACAAGTCTGTACGTAACGTCTAACGCTCGGAGAAAGATGTGGCCAGTAATAGTTCTGCCGGACTCGGTTTAGGGTGCGTGTAAAGCCAAGATGCCCTGAAGTTTGTTCGTCGTGGCAGGCCAGGAGGATTTCGTGCCTTAGATCAGCCGGTATGACTAGCAGGTATGTTTTCACACTCGACGTAGAATTCTTATAAAGCACCCCATTGCGGAGGCAATACGACGACAACCGCCGAGCAAGATACCGGGGTATTGTAGGATGCCCACCTTCAAGATGGTCAATAATCAGTCGCAGCTCGTCGTCGGCACGCTGTTTGGAGGCGAGATCGGGCGTAGTGACTGCTCCGAGGAAGCTATCGTCGTCGGTGGCATCTGACGAAGGAGGGCCGACGGGCGCGCGGGACAGGCTATCAGCATCGGTGTGCTTCCGGCCAGACTTATAAATAACATCGAAATCGAACTCCTGCAGGCGCAATGCCCAACGTGCTAAGCGGCCACAAGGATCCTTTTTCAGCCAACACAAAGATTAAAATCTTTTTAAGAGCGCTTGAAATAATGTACTGAAATTGTTTTGCCTTGATGTATGTGAAATTATGTGCATGTACCAATCCTGCTAAGGTCTTGAAAAGAGACAGCAGTATGCAAAAATAAGAAATAAAAAAAACAAGTATTCGCACTAGGACTAAAGAATAGCAGATTTTGCATGCGGACAGTCTGCTAATCCTGAAGATGGATTTCGAAAGGACACATTTCAGCAGCCGCCGTCACGCCTACCCAATTTCGCTCATTGCACCCGCATTATTTCCGTGGGTTGTTTCCAAATTTACATATCCCAAAGCTCGCATTAATCGCCGCTCGTCATATGCCTCGTGCTCTTTTTTCGTGTTCGATTTTCTTGGATTCTGGCGCAATAAATTTGACCTGCAATATATTATTTTAAGCGAGGTCTATTGCCTCAGAGTACGCTGAGAGCGACGCGTTTTAGATTGCTCATTCTTCTGCATGTATACTCAATATGCGATTCCGGAGCACCGTCGCGCCCTTTGTTCCCAATCTGCATAACGTAATTGCCACCAATCTGCATATAGCCATTCCGAGAACGAGGCGCTCTTGTTTCGACCCAAAAAAAAATCAAAACGAACTCCTGACTCTTTTGAGTCAGCCTCGTTTATGTCGCTGCAAAAATGATGGAAAGGTCGGCGGAAGATTACTGACGTTTTTGGCCGCTGCTTTCCATTATCCGCCGATTTTTTTGGCACTGCCAAGAAGTAATGCTGTTAATTTGTGTTCTTCTAAAACTGTGCGGTAATTGGGTACGAGAGTTTTGCTTGGTTTCTGCACCAAAAAATGTAACGCGCTATACTCTTCAGAAATAATGAGCACAAGACGTCGCTATCCTACCAATTTTCTGCCTCCGGGTGACTTTATTTGTAGGCGCGAGTAGCCAGTTAAAGCAGCCTCTGTCTGCCGACTGCTTCGCTGCTTGGCACAACTTGTACGTGACAATGACGATGATAATGGCGCAGGGGCTGCTTTGCTCCGTCAGTGCCATGGCGCAAAGTAGCTTCGTCTACACAAGGTGGAGACCCGTTTCACACCAGCTAAGCGGAACGCCAGTACAGCGTAAAGTCGGTACGTTTTGTATCAACCCTGTGTCCGTTTGTCCCCACGAGTTTTTCACATAGAGCGGAATGAAGCGAAATAAGTGGAAGCATTAGTTGGCAAGTCGGTTCATTGCTGGTGAGCTCTGGGTTTATGTTCATAGGCGGCGACTGCGCATGCGCCGCAGAAAAATGAGGCCGATTTACGTACTTTATTCTTTATTCAAGTACCTGCAGCATCACAAGGACATTGTTGCAGGGGGGACATTGTAAAAAAAAATATGCCTGAAAATGAGCTTTTAGGAACAAAGCGTGCAGCAAAGCACGAAAAAGAAGAAAAAGACAATCAATTACAAATAATTGGACAGGAAATATCTCTTTCCTTATTGTACTGCGTGCAGCATATAAAGATTCCCACGTTTGCAGCAGGGCAGAGGGACAAAGACTGCACTTGGACTGTTTTCGTGCAAAGATAACATCAGATAAACAAACATCACAACTTTTAATCCCTGATGACTAGACAGGTTTCACTGGCCTGTCTCAAGGACAATGTTTCTTAGTTGAAAACGGAAATGTACTTGTACATAATGTATTTTGTCTTCTATTTTGTTGTTTTTCACACATAACTTCTATAAAACTCCCTCATCCAAGGCACTCCTAACATATACCGTCGCAGCGGCGTGTCTTAAATGTCACAGCGTCCAAATTTCAGTCCTTAAACAAACTTAGAGCAAACAGCATGAAAAAAAGAGCATGATTAACGGGTGGCTACGGTATGCCATCAAAATCTCCGTGATTTATAGAATTGAGTTGCTAAACATTACATGGTATTCCAAGGCGTTACAATGCGATGGCTTCACAAAGTCTTCATTTAACCGCCGCCCTGCCATTTCTCTTATACTGCTTTCCACCATTCGCGCTTTTCCTAGCCTTCACTTCGAGCTTCACCATTCGCATATTCCATTCTTTGAGCTACAAGTTTCTGCCGTCAGACCTCTCCTGACCTTCAAACTCCTGCCATTACAGCCGCGTCTCATCTCGCTAGAATTGATTCTCTTTCTCCCCCCCCCCCCCCCTTTCGTCTCAAGCGTGATTCGTGCGCTACGATGGGCTACTACAAACACGGAACTTAGGTTGACACTGAACTCTTTTGGCCATAGCGTTTCGCAAGTACAGCGCTTGGCTACACTTCTTACAAGTAATAACATCGATTGCCAGTGTGCTAACTGCGCTTCAAAGCTCCCCGTAGACACCACCGTGTCACTTCTCTCTTAGTCACATGCGAACCTGTCCGAACCTAGGTCGCTCCGGCTAGCTGAAATCATTGGAATCCTTGTATAAGAATTAAGACTGTGAAGCATAGCTCAGATGGACTTGTGGGTAAAGTTTACTTTTTCTCTAACTCACGCCCTGTTCTAACTCACACCCTGTTCTGTTGAGTACCCTCTGCAAGCTCCTGTGTATTTTATTGGTTAACACGTATGGAACCTCTTCCCCACAGTTAGCCTTACTTCGTGCAGGGCAGGCGCCTTGCGAGCCATGCCACGCAAACTTTGACTGCTTTGTGCGCACCACGAGAACTTCCACAGCAAGGGAAAAGAACAACCTCGACTATTCTATTACTTGCGGCGCCTCAGGCGGAATGTTTTATCAAATTAGCAGAAAGTCACAATCGGTCATAACTACAAATTGAAAATATCAGCCTATCTTGGTTAGTTCATTTCAATGCTGTCTTTTATTGGCATTCCTTCAATCATTTTTTGTGATACTAATTGAGCTATGCAAGTCATCATATGAATATACTGCGCGAATAATGCCATGTGAATAGCGAAATATATCTGCTTTACAATGCCCTTTTGCTCCTTCTATGTGCGCACTTCCTGTATCGGTCGGTTTAGAATGATGTGACGCTTCGAAGTTCTTCGAGTTCGCTGCCAAACGCATTCCCTGTCAAAATCCCGGGCGGATCGACAATTATGTCTGCATAAATAAAGAAATAGGCACCGAAGTGTTTGACGCTAATTAACCGGCGTCACTGAACACTGTCGGCGAACGAATGTCTCCCGATCAGCCCGAGGAACTTACTGTGTTTTAGAAAGTAATTTTCAGATGACATCGCAACAAAGCGGACTACCTTTGTGAAACGTGTGTTCAGACTAAGTGAAAGTGCGTAGTGGCTGCTGGCGATGCTTTTTAGCTTCAATGTGCCGTAAAAAAAGTGCAGGCTCAAAAATAATTCCCAGAACTGAGTAACTGCGATAAATGTGAGCTGTTATTACCAGACTCACATTAAAAAGAGCGCTAATACAAATAAGACTTCAGAAATTAAACTTAACGAAGCACACGTGCTGGTCAAGCTAAGCTGCGTGTAGCTGCATTAGTGTGAACAGTTAGCACCACAAAAAAAAGCGAAGGAAGGAATATCTGTGAAGGTGCAAGCAGGCACACTTTCTTTTGTGCAGTGCTATCTTGATTGGCACGCGAATTTTTAAATCAACTTAAAAAATTTGTTAAACAGCCCGCAGCTAATCGAGCAGCTTAAAAAAATATTTGAAGTATGCCTCTAAGTATGCCGTTCGAATTACGCGCAGCAATAAATGAACTTTTTTCTTTTTAAGTCTTCTCACCTGGAAAAGCCGTCGAGACCTCCTTCTTGACGCTTTTAGAAAATATTCGCGGTTTTTCGGAGCGCGCTTTTAACTTATCAACTATATATAGTAGTGAAGAACAACAATTTAGACTACCACAAAACACGTTTAAAACCCGTAGCTAGAATTGGTTCTAGAGCACTTTTAATCATGAAGAGGGAAAGATAATTACGGTAAGGAGTTTCTCGAGTGAGTACAGGATGGAAGTTTGAGGTCTCTTCGTACATTCCTAAACTAAAGAGAAGGAAATAGTGCGGAAAGCAAATTTCCCGAAATAAAAATGTGAGAGATCTATCAGACTGAAAAAGACACATAATTAACATGCCCTTACATTACCAATTAGAGTATGCCAAAAAGTTTTGCTTGCATAAAAAGAAGCACAGCTTAACTATTAAATTATTTGAGCGAGCATGCTCGACCCTTAAGAACGGCTTCAACTTTTAAGCCCCCCCCACCTTTCCTCGCCGCTAAAAGAAAACAAAAAAGATGGAAATGTGATTTAACGAGAGCCTGAGTTCAGGGCAGAGCATCTAAAAATTTCCCTTAGAATTATTTGATTCTAGACAGCGTCGTCTTTTTGCGCTAAAATGGTGACTGCTGATAACAAGGCAAAATCATACACAACAAATCTCCACTAAAGTATTTTTGAACGAGAGAGAGTTTATGAACCCAATTTTTCACGCATGTAAAATTTCGCTATAGCGATCGATATAGCCGTTAATCTCCCGTCGGCAGGTTTGTGTTTGTTTTTTTTCCTATTAACGCTCTTGCTATCGTCAAAAGCGTTCCGCATTTGTTTTCTATGGCAGTCTTAACTGCTCGATACGGGCGATGGAAAACTTCAAATGAAAGATTTTGTACACATCAAAAGAATAGTTATTACCATCAATATTTCTTTAACAGTGGCTTACAAATGTTCAATATTCAATATTTTTGTCCGTAGTTGTTGGACATGGAAATGAGCTAATGCATTAAGAGATGCAAATGTGACATCACTAATCATCCGTATTGGGGAACGCTTTGCTGTGATTACTGGGAACACACAATCCTTGTTAGCGCAATCAGAAACTGCTTTTTTCGTTAATTGAGCGTTCTGATGTGAGAGGCTTGCTGAGAAAAATTGGCGGTGGTTTAGCTCTGATTAAACCTGGAGTGACGCGATAGCTACAGCTGGCCGAGTGGAACTTGCTGAGTTGAATTGCAAAGTCAGTCATTCGCCGCTCCGTTTCGCTGGGCGTTTCTTCATCTTCGTCCCACTTGACACAGCGCATGCGCACAGCTGTGGCAACTCTGTTTCGCCGGCGCGCCGCGCCGCCGGCAGCAGCAGCTGCTCCGCACCACGTGGCTGGTCACATGACGATCCACTTAACGAACAACGCGATCAGCCACGGCGCCGTGCCGCCGGTAGCTACCTGTGGCTGCGCCGCCACGCTGAATGCTCGAAATGCTACCGTAATGTAGCAATCGCTGCAAAAGGGAAACAGGTGGCCGAGACATAAAATTAATGGTAACCAGCGCTAAATGTCAGCTGTAACGAAACTTACGTGCCTAATAAAACATAGTCATTTTGAAGCCAATGACGTAGCACAGCAACCATTTTTACTCTCGCTGATGCACAGGCGCTTAGCTTGAGATGCAGATAACAGGGTGTTTGAGGAAAGTCTTAATTTAGCTGTCAATATACGATGCAGTCAGAAAAAGTAAACTAGCATGGGAACGACGTACTTAATACATCACCGCCTAGCATCAGTGCTAAACGTGAAGTATACGCCTTACACATGACATTAATGCCGGTATATTGTGGGGCAGTGCAATTGCATATATATACAGAAAGGCCAGAGAAGAAATGATGCCTTCAGGGACATCTGCTTATAAACCGAGCATAATATCAAGTTCAGGACCGTATGCCTAAAAACCTTTCTTGGAAGTACCTCATTATTGAAAGCCTGAATACTGGCACTGAACATACTCTAGGCTGCCCGAGCGGCTAGCTTTCGCAAGAGCGGAAAAGTGATGTTAAATAGTGCAGAGACTAACCATATTCATCAGAAGGCACTGTATTTCCAAATGGTAGACTAATGTGGAGGCGCTGTCGTGTGCAGAAGCAAAACAACTCAGTAAGAGCACAACTCAGTAAGAGCAGCACCCGTCGTAAGACACCGGTCCGAAAACAACTTTATCAGGTATACGTTGCAAAGATGAACATGAGAACACAGCGAATAATTCTAAAAGATAAATAAAAAAGCATATAAATAAATAGCAGGGCAAATACCTCTCAAACGCCACGCCAATTAACCCTGTCGTTTGCCATCTACGGCCACCGTATTCCAGCAACCTCCTTAATCTCAACTGCCCCTATAACTTTCTGCCACCGCCCGCTACGCTTGGCTTTTATCGGAATCCACTCCGTTATCCTTGAGGACCAGCGGTTATCTTGCCTTCGCATTACATGCCCTGCCCAAGCCCATTTCTTCCTCTTGATTTCGAATAGGATGGCAATAACCCGTGTTTTTTCCCTCACCCGCTGTGCCCGCTTCCGGTCTCTTAACGTTACACCTATCATTTTTCTTTCCATGGCTCGCTGCGTTGTCGTTAATTTAAGCTGAACCGTTTTTGTTAGCCTCCACGTTTCTGCCCCGTAGGCTAGTTCTTCGACCAGCACTGCTAGGATAGCCTGGATAAGGTTCTAGCGTTAAACGTTGCCAGGTTCAGTTCGCCAGGTTCAGTGCCGTCCGGATCCATATATTCTTATCACCCTCCGCTGCATCACAGGTCTGACCACCACCTTGGTCAGTTGCTCTACAGGCGCTGGGGACTGAGTGCCGGGGGTTAACTGGTTTGTTCATTGAACGTTGCGGCAAAGTACTACACTAGGGCGGCGAAATCCTGCTCTGGTGATGGAGTGTTGCCGGTTCTCGTCACCGAGATCAGGCCGCACCCCGGGCCTGGTTATGCAGTTCGATTAGCACAGTTTTTTTAATGCAATGGAGAACTGCGCGACACCGGGATCCGAACCCGGTCCTCTTACGCATGAGGCGGATGACCTACCTCTACGCCATCGCTGCACGTAGCTCAGTTTGTGGAACACCAGACGCGATAAATAAATAAATAAATAAATAAACAAACAAATAAATAAATAAATAAATAAATAAATAATAAATAGATAGATTGTTCACAAATACATTACTGGATATACATGCAGTTATATCCTAGCTTCTGTGATGCTAACGGTAAAATGACTACTACGGAACATACGCACAGTGCTAACAGCTGAGCTTCCTTTATTGTGATGCAAGTCTTTCTCTGCGCTGGCGTTCCTAGTTTTCAGAACCTTTAACGTTAAGCATGAACATGAAATTTAAAGATACAGCACTGAGTCATGAGCGTACGCGTCGTTCCTGTCCCCAAGTCTGATACATATAGGACATACGACATCACTGCTGAGAAGTCTGTGCCTGCTTTGTGCTGTCAGCATAAAATGAAACGCGAATAGAACATGAGACGTATTTAAATGAGGGCAACTTTGTGTGCCACACTTCATTTTCATTTCGATGGCACTAAGAACGCTTAGTGTGAGTGTTTATATACTGGGCTTGCATTTGTTGCGCACGGGTTAGGGCGCTCGACTACTGATCCGGAGTTCCCGGGTTCGAACCCGACCGCGGCGGCTGCGTTTTTATGGAGGAAAAACGCTAAGGCGCCCGTGTGCTGTGCGATGTCAGTGCACGTTAAAGATCCCCAGGTGGTCGAAATTATGCCGGAGCCCTCCACTACGGCACCTCTTCGTCCTTTCTTCTTTCACTCCCTCCTTTATCCTTCCCTTACTGCGCAGTTCAGGTGTCCAAAGATATATGAGACAGATACTGCGCCATTTCCTTTCCCCCAAAACCAATTATTATTATTATTATCTGTTGCACTTTGTGCTAGCCTTAGAGTTGATTTTCGCGCTTTGATTTTACGCTGGGAGTGCATCCAGTGCCCCTAAAATAAAGTCCAATGCTGGTTGTTAGCTTTAGACTTCCTGATTGATCATATTTTTTTTATTGCGAAAGCAATACTGCTCGAGGTTTCCGCTCTTAGCCGTCGTCCCGGAGAATCCACCATTGACCTTTAGCGTGACCTATGTGTGACGTCATACCAGCTGTAGAAAAGCGGCCCCCCCAACTCGGCTCGTCGGGATCGTCCCAGCGAATCCTCCACGCGCCGCTGCCGTGGGGGAGGCGCTCGCTCTACGTGACGTCATGCCAGCTGTGGAAAAGCGGCCCCCCAACTCGGCTCGTCGCAGCCGTCCCAGCGAATCCTCCACGGTATGTCGGATGATGTGTATAAGGTGAAGTTGCAACGATGTGCTGCAGCTAAGAAGCGGCGGCGTGCGGAAGAAACGGATGAAGAGCGGGAACAACGTTTAGATAAACGGCGTGCATATTGTAGTCGTTATGGAGAGCGCGAAAGAGACGCAACAACGACAGAACGAAGCGAGCAAGAGACAAAGCGCTCAAGAGACGCCAGAAGAACGCGCTGCAAGACTCGAGAAGCGTCGTAGTGCAGATGCGGCTAGAAGAAGTGACACCTTCCTCAGTGACACTTAAACTGCGGAAGAGACCGCTTTGAATTCTCGAGAGCGTCGGAATGAGACGCTGCGTAGACGACGTGCCGAGGAAACGAAGCTTTCGCATTTCGACTTGGGTTAACCAGAGCATAACCACAGGCAATTTTTTCATGAGCTACTGAGCTGTGAACGGACGCGACAGGACCGGTCAACAGGATATCAACGACAGCATGCACGGAGGCGCAAAAGAAATTAATTAATGGGGCATCAATTCGATAGCAGAGAATCGCCTATATGCTGAGGAAGCGGCGATAGCTTTGGCGATGGTTTTCAGGAAGGTCTCGTGTGTTAGTACGGGCTCACATACTGCATGTTTTAACTATACCAGAGGAAGGATTGGTAAACCCGCAAACAGAATACTCAGGACTCAGGAAGATACAGACTTTAAATCCATGGTCGTATGGTCTCCAGGACACTCGGGGGATGTTGGAAACGAAGGTGCTCCCTCCGCTGCCCGCGCGCTTTTACTCCGGGTCTCCCAACATTCGCAGGAACATAATTATTTCGAACCAGTATTAAGCTACAGGGATTTGCCCAAACAATTGTGATTAACGAGGAAAGTATACTCCGAACCACACAAAAATATACACTGGGAGCAAGGGGTCATTTTAAGGAAATTTAAATCGAGTACTTATATACATCATGTCAAATTCATCTATATGTTTCTAAATTCGCACGATCCGCACTGCGCCTTCTGCGGTGAAGTGGCTCACTTATACCGTATGGTGTGGGCATGCCAAAAAAACCCAGCTATACAAAGATTCAGCAAGCAAGCAACTGAGGACTGAGAGGTGGCGCTGTCCAGCTCACATTCGGAGGACCAGCTTTCGCTTGTGAACCTGGCAAGAGCGGCGGCCAAAGCCAATGGTCTCTCAGGAATTAGGGCCCGCCCAAACATTATTTCCATTAAACTTTTCTCTCTCTCTCTCTCTCTCTGTGGCATGCGAATTCTTCTTTCAGGGTGCGGCAGTGTGATGATGACTCCTTTCTTTTGAGTTTACTAATTTTTCAGAAAATATTGCAATGGTAGCCGGAAATGAATAACGCACCCAATTTAAAACGGTGCTTATAAGAAGCAGTGTCGTTTAACTCGCCATATTGCTGCACACATTACCTGGGAATTAAAAAGGAAGTCTTTATTTAGCGCCAAAAGCTGCGCTAACAGCAAAGAACTAATTAAAAGAAAGAAGCATGCAAAGAGACAAGTATTCTGTTTCTGTGCGAGTGCAGGGTCTGAAAAGGACAAATGTATTCAAGCATTTAAGCGCTGTCACACTATTTCTGCGTATGCCTTCTAGGTGCTGCGCCGCGCTGCTCAAAGATTTACGTTTTCCCTTTTCGGTTTAAGAACTGTTATGCGGAAATTAACTACCCGCGGGAAAAGTGTTGACTTCTTTTTGAATCCTGTTGCCGCTGTTTCTACAGTTGTGCGTGTGCCTCGGAAGCTTCTGTATACGTGTACGGAAACAACACAAAATGATTTCGGAAAACCATTGCAGCAATGTGCAATCACGAGCATATAGCTGCGGGGGATGTTCTCAGTTTGAAATTAAAATCCACTGCCGTTGCCCGCCCTCATCTTGTGCTACTTCAGAGTCTACATGTGCTAGAGCTCCCGATGTGTGCATATGCAGAGCTTCACAGGATCCTGAGCAAAAGTTGCGCTTGGAAAGATCTAACATCAATCCTCATTGTTGCACAGGGGTGTAAGGAGAGCCGTCCGTGTGCCCCGACTGCTGTGAAACGTGGTCTAAAAAAAAAAGGAAAAGCAGAATAGTTAACGTCGTCTGGGCGAGACGATGAATATTGATGCATGGTACAAAATATGCGCGAATGGGATCCAAGCTAGCATATTCAGAATTCCGCACGCTAGAGCTCACGTTCCTGAATTTTTGACTCTACCGAGGGAAAGCGAACTCACGCCAGCATTGTTCGCCTTTGGTATGCCATAACTTGAGAATTGTGCAAGAGCATCAAAAAAGTGGTCGAAAGGTTCAGTTATGGATCGTAAGTCACCTTACTTCTGACGCTGAAGTTAGAGCAATGAGTTCTTGCGTTTAAGCCAGGAACATTGTTCAAAGTTACAAAGATGCACACATATTTTTGAAATTAAGCCCTAGACTTCTTCAAGCCTGTACCTGGAAGCCTTAGTTCAGAGGGGCGCAAGCTCTGCAAGTGATATGGAAACCGGATTGAATGACAGTGTTTTCTTGCAAGTCTGACTTAACTTCTGGCATCCTAAACACCAAAACTGAGCCATTATTTTGGAGCCGCTATGTGTAGTATGTTAGGCAACCGGTGCAGCCTTTACAGATAGTTTGATTTTAATTCAGGGGCCTTTGTTATTATTGACTTTAAGAACTTTTCCAGAATATATTGCCACACTGCTGACATACTGCCGGCGCCACCTGGTGGCCGAACCTGTCTCCCAGCGCGTGGCCGAACGTCTTCTTTTGTCTCGAATGAGCGCGGCTTTCGGCAAGCCTCGCCCCAGTAAACGGCTGTACTTCCTGCGTCCTGCTACGTTTGTCGGTGACATTTGGTGGAGCCGTGCTGGGTACCATCCTATCTACGCTGACCCCGACGATATCCGTGACGCTTCTCCCCGACGCACGGACGCCACACCTGTCCACAAAGCCAGTCGTCGCCTGCGAGGCCGAGTTTGAACCACTGAAAAGGCCTGTGCGATCTATGACTTCCACCACTGGCAGCCAGACAGGTCAGTATTCCGGCAGTGCCCCGTCGTTCGTACTTCTCGCACCTCGGTCGGCACCATTCTCCTACGGAGACCGGTGCGAGGATGTTGAAGATTGGTTGGCCAGTTTTGACCGGGTTGCTGCATTCAACCAATGGGACGACGAGCGGAAGCTGATGAATGTTTTTTCGCACCGCAAGACTCGGCGAAAACGTGGTTCGAGAACCACGAGGTGTTTTTTTTCCAACTGGGCAGCTTTTCGCTGTGAGCTGCTCGCCACATTCAGCTCGAACGAGCGAAAGGAAAATGCTGAAATTGCCCTTAGCTCCAGGTCACAGCAGTCCCACGAGAGCATGGTCATGTTTATTGAGGACATGACCCGGCCTTTCAATCGGGCCGACGGATGGAGAAATTTGCAGGCAAAAGGTGGATGCAGCTGGCAAAGGGCAGGGTTAATTGGAGTGACATGGGAGAGGCATTTGCCCTGCAGTGGGTCTAGTAAGGCTGATGATGATTATGATGATGATGATGATGATGATGATGATGAGCGCGGCTGTTCGGCAAGCCTCGCCCTAGTAAACGGCTGTGCTTCCCGTGTCCTGCTACGTTTGTTGGTGACAATATGAAATGCGGTTACTTTCCGTAATGTTAAAGTAAAACCAGATGGCGAATATCTTCGGGTGAATATTTTCGCCACCCATCGACTGCCTACAAAGTCGATTGGAGGCGAAGATGTTCACCCGGTTCAGTTTGTACTCCTCGCTCTAAATTACTTGCAGTTTTGTTAAGCTTCTTCAGTTTTTTACACCTTCATGATTCTTGGTATTGAAATAGTAGATGGGTAAGTAAAAACTTCGATTTTTGAATATTTTCAACAATAGTACGCAAAGAAAGGCAATATCACGCAGCCCTATTTTTATACGTACTAAACGGGCAACGCGAAAAAAAGTCTTGCAAAGCTTCAAGCTTATAGGCGAAGTATAGAATGGTGTCGGGCTAGGGCTTTACAACGACAGTACCGCCGATTTCTACACGCAGCTATTGCAATGAGATGAGTGTCTTGAGGTTAGCTGCGAGCTTCCTAGGTAAAACCAGTGATGAGAGTATTATTAACATGCTAAAAGCTATAAAAGTGTTCGTGGATGGCAAATCTCTGGTCGTAAGAGAACATTGTTCATTGAAAAAAAAAAAAAAACGTGGCTCCGATCGTGCATGAAATGCTCGATTAAAAAGAAAAATTCGCTGGAAGTTCAGCACTGCTAAGCAGAAAATAATTTCGAAAAGCGCTGTTTTTTTTGCAGGTGGACACCACCGCAACGTACCTGAAAGCGCAATTGAGGTGTCCAGTGACCCAGGTAGCCAGTCGTGCGCGTCTTCAACTCTTTCGTCGTCGCTGCAAATTTACCCAATATATGTTGGCGGCCTATGCTCCAGTGCCTCGTTTCTGCAGCAATGTTGTCAACGCCAATGCGTATTTCTCTGGTGCCTTGTTTCTACTACAACGTTATCCACGCCAACGCCTGTAATGCACACATCTCTGTGAATACGACCACACAGCTCATAGCGTGAATTTTAGTTTGATTCCTTGGCTAGCCACTGCGCGAGAGCACTAGGCTATCGCCGGAGCCGATCTTGCCTCGTGTTAAACTTTAAGACACTCTCACGCTGTGCACTGCAGACCGTCTTCGTCAGCAGCTATTACTATTGTCAAACTAAATGCGTCCTGTAGTACTTCTGGTCGTCCGTGTTTGTGAGGATTCATGCATCAGTTGCATCTGGTTTGTTTGTTTTTTCACTTGCTCGTTTTTGTCCCGAGTTTCTTTTTTTGGTGTCGAGGAAACGGTTGTAGAAGGACTAAATTTGCATGGTCTTCACTCTGCCAATATATCGCTCTTTTGCATGTTGGTCCGCCGGGACATGACGTACTCAAGAGAGCACGTAAAATGCCCCTCTCGCCATGTACAAAAAAATTCTTGTACAAAACCATTGCCGGTTAAAACATGGTTGTAGAAAAAGGGTATTTTTGCGTCTACGATTAATTGTTGCCTTTGGGATGCTCCTGAAACGATTGAGGATTGTTTCAGCAATTCTAAAGATGCAATACTCTTCTGAGACATCATGCAACGGACGTTGAAAAAAAAAAGACTTAATTTGACGCCGCATTCTCTACGGCATCTCACTGCACTGCCATTTTTTGATGAAGCCTTCGATACGCTAACTGTAATTGGTATGCACAACCTATAGAAAACACACATCATGAACCGACATTGTGAATCTGTTGTTTCTGCTAAAGATAATTTCACCAAAATACTTGTACACCTAAAAACATTGCATGCCCAGACTCAATTTGAACCGGAGTGGCACTCAATCTTAGCGCTGTGCTCTTTATTGCCTTTCCTTATAGTTCTTTTTGCTCACATGTGTCGTATTATGATGTATTAGCTGTGCGCACTGGATTGACTCTTTCCTCGTGCTTCGCTGCTTAGGTGTGTTGATCTGACACTGTTTTGTTAGTGTTTGTAGATAGCTCATGTACACAAAACATTGAATCATTGCATGAAATATCGCGTTGAAAAAAAGAAAGCGGCGACAGCCTAGAACTCTTGTGCTGTGGCCAACGTAGCTGATCTGTTCGTGCCGCCATGTGTTCGAATCCGAGTCGCGGCAATACAAATTTTATTAATTTATTTGTTTATGGTTTTCAAAGGCGATCCTCATGGCCAAGCTTCACACAAACCGGTGAGTCGGTTTCAGCTAATGAAGTAGTGCTTTCGTACTAAAACCAGTTTTCCTTGCCGACTGAACCCGCCGCGGTGGATCAGTGGTTAGGGCGCTCGGCTACTGATCCGGTGTTTCCGGGTTCGAACCCGACCGCGGCGGCTGCGTTTTTATGGAGGCAAAACGCTAAGGCGGCCGTGTGTTGTGCGATATCAGTGGACGTTAAAAATCCCCAGGTGGTCGAAATTATTCCGGAGCCCTCCACTACAGCACCTCATTCTTCTTTTATTCTCCAGTCCCTTGATTGAAGGAAGAGCTGGAGTAGTGTAGCTATCGTTACAAAAGTGGGTTGGTACTGCGAGTTCTGAAGCACTGGTGTTAACAAACCATTTCTGCGGTTTAGGGCATTTTTCAGCGTTGTTTCCTTTTATGGTGATGCAGACATACTCCGAGATCGAGGAACAGGCCACGAAGACGGCTATGTTACCGGAGGGACAGAGTTCATTATGAAAGAGGGGAAAGTGTATTCTTTCCCGGTTGAGACGAAGAAATAGTCGTACAAAAAGGTAGAGAGGATCAAAGTAGGCAGTTATATAATTCCAGAAGGTTCTCATTTAACGGCTGCAATTCGTTGAGCACCCCGTCCATAGTCGGCTCTTAGCCAAAATCTATGACGTTAGTCTTGTTAGTCGACCCATTATTATCCTTAGCACGTTGAAAAAATCTTTCCTGCACTTGAAACCGAAACAGCAGCTCATGCTGAGTTATCAAGCGCTGTTGTAGCTGAAATGAATTGTGGTTGCATGCATGGTCGTTAATGTTATCGGCAAGAAAACGCATTATTGGTTCTCTAGAGTCCAAGTTGAGGCAGAATTTGATGTGTTGAAAGCGAACTAGGCGCATTGGTTAGGAAAAAAGGGGAAAATAGGCTCTATACAAGTCGCGCACATTTTCATAAAAGTCGTCAAAACAAAAATATCTTTTTATGCATTACGTATAATCAGCATCGAGGGCATAAAATTTGGATTTTGATGGAGGTTGAAGTCGCTGAATGCGGCATTGCAGTCTTTCTAACCACAGCCTTCGGTTTGTGTACGACACGCAAACGGAGAAGTGACTTAAGAAGAGAGCTATCTGCTTTCATGCCATCTAACTCAGCTTCCACAATGTTCTTGAAAGCTTTATGTAAAACTGAAAATAGCAAAATAAACGATGCACTGCTCGGATGTTTCCAGATGCCTAGCAGCTTCAAAGATGTATGCCAAAGGAAGGAAAAAAGGTTCGTGTTAATTTCTATTGTAAGTCTATTTGCACTATATACACAATGCAATACGCGACGCTAGCCGTACACTAATTAAGGATAAATATAAGGAGAGGCCGGTAAACAGCAATTTCCTCAGTTTTCCGGCTTTCAAAAAGTCAACTTTAGGGGTAGCAAAGGAAACTTTGGCAGTTGTTCATCGAATAGATGATCTTGCCGTGCAAGCTTTCAAGTGCAAGAACTGTAAAAAGCCGTTCTCAGTTAGAAATAAGAAAGAGAAGTGCAAAGAAATAAAAATGAAAATAATTTCGAGCAGAACTTGAGCTAAAATTTGAAGTTTAATGCAGTTAAGGGTCAGTCTAATGTACCGAGCCTGAGAGGAATGCTTTATGATGTAGCAGTGCATTAAATAGCGACATCTCAGCGTAGCCCTATCCGCGAAATTTTCTCTGTCGGTCCTCAGCACTACAAAACTGTCAAAAACAATAGTTGAGGATTCGACGGAAACCCGTCTGGCGAGGGAAATTCAGCATATCCTTTTAAACGAACACTCACCAAAGTCAAAAAGGAAAAAAATAACCGTAAGAGAATTGACGTTTCGGCACCACTTCGGGTGCCTTGTTCACAATGGGATGAAAAACGAGGCGGGCTGCTGCTTATGTAGGGACGTAGTGGTGCCGAAACGTAAATTCTCTTACGTGTTTTTTTTTCTTTATGACTTGGGCGAGTGTTCGTCTAAAAGGATATGTCAAAAACAATGTAAAACGAAAATAATTTAAGGTCTTACCTGGTTATGTACCTATGCCGGTTCATTGCGCAGGGTAAAACACGGGTGATTGTTTAACCAGATCGCCTATAGGCACAACCTACCTGCGTGCGTTTAGAGGAACTTGCATTAGGAAAACCATTACTAGTCTACGTTGAGCGGTGGGAAGCAACGACTTCACGGCAGAAAAGACAAGCGGAGAAAATAGAAATGAATTCAAGTGACGCAAACGTACGATGGCGTTTACGTAACTCACACACAATCAAAGTTGGTCGCGTTGATGCATGAAGCGCGAAAAGAATGAGGCGTCAGAACACACGAAGAGACGTTCGCGGGACTACTTTTTTCGGCGCCATGAACGCCAGCAGATGTTTTGCTGCAGTGAAGATGCAGTACGATCGCCCTCACGCGCACAGGTTGAGACTCGAACAGTACGTGAAAAAAAAAAAATCCCTATAGCCGCGACGCGCGCAAGCCAAAAGTTGAACGTTCCTCGACCAATCTTACGAACAAACTATTTTGATAACGCTTATGGCTTACGTAGTCGCTGTTGTGGAAAAATTGCGGCGAAAAAAAAACAGTGGATTATAAAATCACGACTTTTGAAAACAGTGTCGCAATAAACTTAAAATCTCAGTAAGTGGGATGACTAACAATTTAAATTCTAAATTATGAACATTTTATTCGTACCCAAGTATTCTGGACAAAATCGTGTTTGAATGAGGAACAGTTTATGAACGAAGTTTTTCATATATTGTAGGATTTCACTGTAACAATAAATATACCCGCAGATATCCTGTCAGCAGGCTTGAATTTTTTGGCTACGAACTTTTTTGCTCTGGTCAAGAACGTACCCCATTGCTTTGATATGGCAATCTTAACTGCTCGCGGCCAGCGATGAAAACACTTTAAAAGAAAGATTTTGCTACATATAGGAAGAATGAGCCTTTACCTTTGTTATTTCCATAACAGTGCCTTTCAGGTTTTCAGTATTCAGAATTTTACATCCGAAAATGTTTGATATGTGAAGCACAGATCTCTATACGGCGTGTAATGTGACTCGGTTTTACGACTTCTATGTTGTGAGCTTCGGATTGTAAATTGCGTATAAAACCAATATCATTTTATGGGCTTTTGCGATACTCATTTTCTTTAGGTCGCAAATAATCGTTTTAGGTGTATTTTTGGGAACTAGAATTTATTATATGCTATGCGCATTCCTTTTTTTTTAAGCATTGAATATTGCTGCTACAGCGCCCAGTTGAAATAGGGCCTCTTCAGGTGAATATCGCATCGCTTGCTCCGCCTGCAAAACCGTAGCCTGTACTGACTAAACTAACCAGAAAATTAACCAGCTAAAAATAACAATTTAAGGTCCCCAATAAATACGCCGGCTACGGAGACAAAAAATGTGCCTCAGGCGTTGCACTCTGTGAAATGATGCGACTTTTAAATGCGACCTCGTAGGCTGTTTCCCCTGTTTCTACCAAAGTACGCAAAGCAGTGGGCCACTTGTAAGCGGTCTGAAACAATGTTCCGCTCACAACCTGCGTCTCTGTTCGGACTAGTTCTGGCCTGTGTAAACCTCGACAGCTTCAGCACGGTTGCTGTGAAGATCACGTCAAAGCCGTTGCCCAGCAGTGCCTCGGCATTCCATCGATCGGCAAACACGTTCCTCGGTTCTTTTTATTTCGGCCGAGCTGCTTCGGAGTCGGCTTGCAGAAAAGACGCAGCGGCGTGATTTTACACGGCTTCGGCGCCGAGACCCTAATTGGGTTAACTTCGAGCCCGTCTCGAGAGAAGCGGAAGGAGGCGGTTGAGAGAGATTACGGAACGAAGTTTCAATTTAGGCATGTAGGTTAGGGAAAATACAGCGGCGCCAGTGCAAGAAGTTCATGTGGAGCTCTGTATTGAAGGAAAAACAAAACCTTTGATTGATTTTCTTGTTTTTGTTTTCGAGAACTTGCGCCTTAAAGATTTGAAGTCAGTGCTCTCGCTGCTCCAAGCGTTGTTTTCCTGTCTCTGGTGTCCTGCTTGTATATAAAGCATAGCACAGAAGAGAGTGTTTACCGTTTTATCCATGTGGGACCGCATCGTTGTGCGCTCAGTACATATATTTCCCGCGTGTACTAAAGGCATCGGTAAAGAACTATTTACGCGGGCTGAGCATTTCAAGCGGGTTAGGATCAATTAAGACTTGTCTACAATGACCGAATGAAGACTTCAAGAAGTAGTTCGAGTGAGTGCCCGGAATTTTGAGCATTGAATATGCGGTCTACATATTTGGGAAGTGAAGCTAGGGCAATGTGTACAAATAAAGCGGTTTAAGAATTCAGTGATGTGAAAAGCATGTGCCAACTGCATACAGAAAAAAGAAACATGCCTGTTTGAAGAAAACATGTTGACGAGTAAATGCTGAGGAGATATAGATACGAGAACTGAAAGCGCTCAACCAGGCAAGCTGAATAGGAATAATTTCCCGTTATTTCTGTGTTGTTCGTCATGCTTCCATAGTGAGCAATCGTACTAAGCAGAGTTCTGGTCTGGCGTATAGGGTCCGCAGAAGGCATATGCTGAGTACAGTACCTTCCAACAACGCCACGGGGAGGTTGTGGTACGGGCGGAACCTTGATTTGGTCAAGCTGGTGCATTATTCTGAAAACTTGATGTGGTGCGGAAAAAAGGACGCAAAGAGTGTGTCCGTCACGGTGTCCACTTTTTCGCGCCGCATCTCGTATTGGTATGGTACTCAGTGTGGTTTTGAGATTCCCACTGCTCCCTCGTTCGAAAGAGCTTCGTAGTGTGCATGAGTGGATCGCTTGGAGAGTCGTTAATTTCTAGCACTGGAACATTTGGGGCCCAATGAAATACTCTAAACTGCCCGAACGCATTACCAGGAAGACCGAATGCGTTCCCTCGGAATTGAAGCGCGGAATGGTACCGCTAAAGGAAACACAACAATCACGTTGATACTCCAAAATCCTCACGCAGGTAGCACGAGTACATTAGCGCGCTACATCTTTGAACAATTTACTCTAATCTAAACGGTACTGTAGAATGTCGGTTGAAAATTCAGGCGTTCAAACAAAGAGTGAGAATGGAAAAAAACAAAAATAACCAAATTTTGCACCGGGTCGCATCTTACGCAGATTCAGCAAAAAATTTTTGGTTGGCTGTTTGACTGGCCGACGCGTCCTCGCTTCATTTAAGGCCAGCTAGCATGTCACGACTATAAAGATGGGCCCATAATAACAGAACTTTCCCGACCCGAAACCATGTCCAGCTTCTGGTAGGGAGACATCCGAAGGCATCTCTATGTGGCTCGAATGGTTTGGGTACATTCTTGTAGTGTCATAATAATTAGCATGCGCACATGCAGCAACCATTCACGTCTAAGGGGCAGAAGAAATTCTTACAGTTTATCTATGTCATCATCATCAGCCTGACTGCGCCCACTGAAGGACAAAATCTTCTCCTATATGTCTCCAATTAATCCTATCCTGTGCCAGCCGCAGGCACCTTATGCCGGCAAACTTCTTAATCTCTTCCGCCCACCTAACCTTCTGCCGCCCTCTGCTACGCTTCCCTTCTCTTGGAATCCACTCCGTTTCCCTTGGGGACCAGCGGTTGTCTTGCCTTCGCATTGCATGCCCTGTCCAAGCCCATTCCCTCCTCTTGATTTCGACTAGGATGTCATTAACCGGCGCTCATTCCGTGAGCCGCTTTGTTCTCTTCCTGCCTTCTAACGTAACACTTATCATTTTCATTTACTGCGTTTCCTGAATTTGCGTTGAACCCTTTTCGCTAGCCTCCGCGTTTCTGCCCCGTAGGTGAGTGCCTGTAAGATACTGCTGTTATATAGTTTTCTCTAGAGAGATATCAGCAAACTGTCATTCATAACCTGAGAGGACCTGCCAAATGCGCTCCAGCCCATTCTTATTCCTTTAGTTATTTCTCTTTCATGATGCAAATCAGCGGTCACTATCAGCCTTCAGCAGACGTATTCCATTACATCTTCTGGCGCCTCGCTTCGAATAGCAAACTGCTGTTTCCTTCCGAGACTGGTTTGGTTTGGTTTATGGGGGTTTAACGTCCCAAAGCGACTCTGGCTATGAGAGACGCCGTAGTGAAGGGCTCCGGAAATTTCAACCACCTGGGGTTCTTTAACGTGCACTGACATCGCACAGTACGCGGGCCTCTAGAATTTCGCCTCCATCGAAATTCGACCGCCGCAGCCGGGATCGAACCCGCGTTTTTCGGGCCAGCAGCCGAGCGCCATAACCACTCTGCCACCGCGGCGGCTCCTTCCGAGACTGTTCATCACTTCAGTTTTCTGCAGATGAACCTTTACGCCTAACGTTCTGCTTTGCCTATTTAAGGCAATGATCAGGCTTTCCATTTAACCCCCTCAGTAGGTTAGCAAGGCAATACCATCAGCGAATCGCAGATTAGTAAGACATTCTTCACTAAATGTTTTCTGGAGTTGTTTCCAATCCATGTATCTTAATACCTCCTGTAAACAGGCGGTGAACAGCATTGGAGAGATCATGTGTGCGTGCCTGACACCATACTTATTGTAATCTTATTTCTGTATTTATGGAGGACTATCATGACTGCACAGCTGTAATAGATTTCCTTTAGTACTTATTCGCAAGGCCCTTTTACATCCTGATTCTGTTATGCTTGCATGACTGCTGAAGTTCATGCATTGTAGGCAAAGGGCAGTGAGCTGATCAGTCGGTAATTTTTCATGTCCTTCACGTCCCCTCTCTTATGAATTAAAATAATTGGTAGCGTTTTTCGAAAATTCCGGTACGCTCGAGGTCATAAAGTTGTGGGTATTCAGGGTGGCAGTTTTTCTAGCAATGTCTCCTCTCAGTGCTATATGGGCCCCTGTGACTACCCACAGCTCTTAGGAAGCAGTTTTATGTATATAGCCGGAGCATTGCTCAGACTCATGCTTTTAATGCGCAATATATATTATCGGAAGTACGTTCTTCTTTACTAAAGCCCGATATCTCTGTCTAAGGGGTGCTTCTTATTCTCTTACGACTGCCAAGCAATAGAGAGCCTCGTAAAATCACGCAACTAAAGAGGCCGCTTTTCATGCGTGTAATTTCCGAGGAATGCCTTGAAAGCTGATGGTCTTGGCACATGACGAGCGGAGCTTTGCAGCCTTTGAAATTGATGCGGCAGCGAGTAGCCCTTCAAGAACCCTCAAGACGACCACTGCAGCGATGAGAAAGTACCGAAGCTCATTGCCGCTTGGCGCCATCTCGGAAGCCGGAAACGCCAGAAGACGGGTACAAGGATAACGAATTATTCAAAACTTGGCGTTCTTGCACTGTTGCTGCATGACAGCAGCGTCCGTTGACACCTCACCGTTAAAAGAAAGCTGCAGGAGAAAATACTGTCTAGACCACGTTCCTTCAATCTTCGCTGGTCGTGATAACCAAGAAATAAGTCTTAAATTCATGAGTTTCAAATAGTATGCCACGGAGGCGACCTCTTCAGACAAGCAGCAGCGTTTTTCATGAGAGCCATGTTTTCTGAGCTGCACTGACACTTGATGCACTGGCAGAAATGGCGCTTGTCGTGGACTTCGAATCGAGGGAGAGCTGTTGTCGATGATAAAGTGGTCGTGATGGAAACGCCTAGTGGAAATAAAAGAGAACAAACAAATACTAGTTTACCCTTCCTCATAATGCTTACACAGTCGGAAGTCCCGCTTGACTTGAAGCGCGAACACTTTTTGACTTGTCTTTTCTTCTGCCTCGTTCTCTTAAGCGTTGAAGAATAAAGATCAGCTTTCTCAAGCATGTCTTCCATCTTGATTTCTGTTTTCGGCTGTTTGTTCGCTGAAAATTCCCCTTTCAAGAACAACAACCTTACTGCAAATTTATAGAGACATCTTCAGGACCAATGCAGGCACAATGGTGTTCGGGCTTAAACCAAGCAGGCGACTGATCTTTCCATGCTGCAATAGATGATCTTGAGCCAGCAGGAAAATGGAACGAACTAGATCCTTGTGAGGAATTCACTGAAGCTTGAAGTAATAATGACTGCTTATATTAACATTAAGTTTCAATAAAACACAGTTCAAGGGGACGAAAGGCTCGATTGAAATTCAATTCGGTATAAAGTTTCGCAATTTTACACAGATATAGATACAATCACATGAGAAAAAAAGCTGCTCCGAGACAGGCCTGACTGGGTGTCCACTACGTTTACATGGCAGTTGCTTTAAAACCTCTTCAAGAAGAGTTTATAGAAGGGTGAGGGTGACCCATTCGCAGCATACTCGAGTTTCATGCAGGAGGTAGATAAATTTTGAGGAAAAAATATAAGAAACATCAGAAATATTCACTCGCGTGAAAATGTTATGAGAGATCGGATAGATAACAATAGCAATAAGCAAAGTAGCCAAAAGAGATGAAAAAATACCAGCAAACTCATATCTGAAATAACCACAGCGCTGTGTAGGTAATAGACATATAGCATAAAACTGGTTTTATTCATGAAGATCCTTGACAGTGTTTAGTGCATAAAACTGGTTGGCGAAATCCTGTTTCATACTAGCGTTAGTTGCAGTTTCAGGGACAATTTAGCTATGTATCAATTTGCTTATTAAGTTCATAAGGACATTTTCTACGATATCGACCCCATGCCTAATTGTGAAAAATGGCACGTGCATGTTTCTTCCTGTCTTCATACACACACTCTACTACGGAGTTTTTTTTAAATTCATATAAGGACGAAAATAGATTTTTGGTTTTTACTATATGCTAGAATCTCATGCTCAGGTTACAGTGATAAAATTTTGGAAAGCATATAATTTTTCATGTATAATAGTAATCGGGAAAACGGGTTTCGTTACGAACGTTGGCTATATTACGGATAGTTTTCTTCTGCGATGAAAGCATCTTATTTACGATTAGTTTTCACGTCATGCTACAAGAAGTCAGCGGTAATTTAGATTTGCGTAAAACCGCGCGTTACAGATATCGAACTCCAATTTAAGTGGTAAAATGTAGCAGAGCCTGAAATACTCCTGATAATTTGACACAACTGCTCACTCTATGCTGCATATGCGAATTCCGTGACAAATCCTGACTGAATATTACACCTAGCGTTTTTGTTTCTGAAACAAATTCTATAACTTTATTGGCAATATGAATGTTAAGACTGAAACTATTTGGCTGTTTATTATCATCATGATTAACCTGAATAAGGCCACTGCAGGACAAAGGCCTCTCCTATATGCCTCCAATTCGGGTCGCGTGCCAGGGGCCGCCACCCTATCCCTATAAACTTCTCATTCTCATCAGCCCACCTAACTCTCTGGCGCCCCTGCTACGCTTCCCTTCCCTAGAAATCCAACCTGTTACCCTTGTAGACCACTGGTTGCCTTGCCTTCGCATTACATGCCCTGGTCAAGCCGATTTATATTTCTTGGTTTCGACTAGAATGTCATTAAATCTAGCTTGCTCCTTGATCCACTCGGCCCTCTTCCTTTCACTTAACGTTACACCTACAATTTTTCTTTCCAAAGCCCGCTGCGCTGTCCTTAACTTAAGCTGAACCCTTTTCGTTAGCCTACACGTTTCTGCCCCATAGGCGAGTGCCGGTACGATACAGCTGTTGTATACTTTTCTCTTGAGGGATATTGGTAAACTGCCATTCATGATCTGAGACAACCTGCCAAATACGCTCCACCCCCTTCTTATTCTTCTGGTTATTTCTCTGTCATGATTTTGATCTCAGGCCATTGGCTGCCCTAGAGGTATTCCCTTACTACTTCCAGCACCTCGCTAGCAATTGTAAACAGATTTTCTCTTCCGACACTGTTTAACATTACTTTGCTGTCATGAATATTACTTTTTATATCCACAGTGCTGCCCTGCCTGTCTAGCTCATTGGTCGTATTTTGCAGTTCATCTCCTGAGTTACGTAGCAAGGCAGTATCATCAGCGAGTCGCAGATTACTATGGTATTCTCCATTACCCCCCCCCCCCCCATGTGTACCTAATCTAGGTCCCTGAATACCTCCTCTAAACAGGCGGTGAATAGAATGACGAGATCGTGTCTTCCTGCCTGACATCCTTCCTTATTTTAATTTTATTGCTGACTTCATCGATGACTATGGTAGCTGTGCACACGCTATAGATATGTTCCAGTATTTTTACATAGGGCTCATCTGCGCTTTGATTCTGCAATGGCTGCATGACTGCTGAAGTTTCGACTGAGTCAAATTGTTTTTCATAATCTATATAGAAGCTATACATAAGGGTTGGTTATAGCTGTGCGCATTTCTCTACCACCTGATTGATGATAGTGTGAATGTGGTCGATTGTCGAGTACGCTTTACGAAATCCGTCCTGATTATTTGGTTGATTGAAGTCTAGGGTTGCCCTGGCTTTGTTAACGATTAAGTTAGTAAATACGTTCTAGGCATTTACCAACGTAATAGGTAATAGTACATCATTAGTTTCGGTAACCAGAGCCGACAATGCACCTTTTCATTAGAACAGGATTTGACCACCTTGATATAGTACTCGGGCACTCCCATAAATACGAAGACATATACACTAGTTAACCCTCTCAATCTCCAGAGGCTGCAGAGCATCTGACCACTGCGGCGGTCAGAACTGTCGCACAGTCGATGGTGCTGACAATCTTTGGCTCCGAACAGGCCTGCACTGGAAACTGAAGCTGGCAATGTTCAACGCTAGAAGCCTGACCAGTGAGTCTAGTCTAGCAGTGCTGTTCGTTCAACTAGTGGATATTAAAAGAGGTGTATGGCTGAGATTCAATAAGCATTTTTAATCCAGTGGGATAGACAAACTACAAGATTCAGTTTCAGTTTCAGTAATTCAGATTCAGTAAATCAGTTTTTATTGAATTAGTTACCTTAAAACATGTACAAAAGGTATGATTTTCCTAAACCCTACGTGTGAATGTGGGATTAGACACATTATTGACTTTTTAAAAAACAATAGTTCTCCAGGTGCTGATGATGTTAAGTCACATCTGATTAAGTTAGAAGCCCCCATTCTCTCCGGGCCATTTGCACACGTGTACAATTACATCCTACGCAGAGGACTCTTTCCAGAGGAGCTTAAAATTGCACGGGTAACAGTCGTACATACAGTCGAATCAAAAGATGATCATAACTACCGTACCGTATAACTGTTAAGTAAATCTGCAAAAAATTTGAATGCTTTATCCACAAAAGACTTGCTGAATATATAAATGATTTTCAGTTAATCTCCCCAAACCGGTTCAGCTTTTGCAAGAACAAATCCATTGAAATAGCATTAATTCAAACTAATGAAAACAAAGCTAAATACGTCAAGCAAGAGCTTTATACAATCGGTATTTTCCTTGATATCAAGAATGCGTTTGATTCTGTTAATCAAGGTATATTGCAGAGAAAGCTAAACACATATTCTATTAGGTGACATGTCTATACTCGAATACAGAGTTATTTAGGTAACTTAATTTCGGCCACTTAAAATCATTTGGTGTTCCAAGCATCACAGTCAGGGTTGTGAGAGGTCAGGGGACCTTGTCAGGCACTGGTTAGTGTCTTTTGTTCTCGGCTTTTAGTTTTCGCTGTTAAGTCAAAACTAAACTGTTTTAATAAACTCAAACAAAAACTAAACTGCTTCGAGAAACGAACAGCTATATTCAAGAAAAATGCATGGTTCAAAAACATTTGTATATGCATAACCAGATCGACTAGAGAGCCTGCTAAGAGCCATACACACTCCCCAAGGAGGCCATTCATCTCCATCAAGAGCGGGAAAATGTTGTTGCAACCACAAGATGCTGCATTTCAGTTCGTTCTTACCCTCTCCTGAGGTGACGGAAAACGCAAACAATTGTAAATGTGCCAAAAGTGAAGTCGACAGCTTGACGGCTATCACTCAGGGGAGCTTTGAGTTCAGTGGATTGTCTGGATTTGTATAAAAAAAAATGTTCGGAGATCAAAAGACCAAGCGCAAAATGGAACAACGAAGCAAAAAGCTGCAAGCGTACGACAGTCTAGAAAGATTGCGCACTCCCGTCTGAGTCGCAGCTAGTTTTGATGCCCGCAAGGAGACTGGCCGTTGCAATGCAAGCACTTAAGCAGAGCGGTGAGGTGTCTGGTAATTGGAAGAGGGAGACAGCACCACACTTCGCGCGCATCATAACCATAATCATGAACCCGGGGTTCATCAAGAGTTGTATGGAACGACCGTATCAACGGTCTCACCGCCGTGATCTCATGTCTTGATACTTTTATCTTGTCTTTGCGTAATTAAGCAGTTTGTTAAGCTAGTATTATTAAGAAAATTTGTGATTAACGATGAAGCCGTTGAGCTCAGAAAAAGAAAGGATGAGGCAAGCTCCCCGCACATGCAGAAATGACCGGTGCTTGAGGGCACAGTTACCATCCATATAATTAGCGGCTCAGAGCAGCTAATTTACAGCGGGTTAATGCAGTGCAGCGAGCTCTTCAAGATAATGTTTCTGCCGGCGTCTGGCCCCGGCAGTGATTTGCTCATATCGCCGCCCGCAGTTGCCGCCACTAGCGCACTTAGAACATGCACGCTGGGCTGTATAAACAACTGATATTTTTGCTCATCACGTTGGTTCTTCTTTGTTGACCGGGGGGTGAGGTAGAGAGGCAGGGACGTGCACGTTTGGTTGGTAAAATACCTGAAGTTTTTCTTGGAGGTATGAACTACACGGCGTTTGTCAGAGTGACAGCAAGAGTGGTTCGGTGTATGGCGTTTAACGACCCAAAGCGACTCAGGCTATGCGGACACCGTAGTGAAGGTATTCGAAAATTTTTACCACCTTAGGTTCTTTCACATGCACCAACATTACACAGTACACAGGCCTCTGGAATTTACCCTCCCGTGATCGAACCCCCGTCTTTCGGGTTAGCAGCCGAACACCATTACCACCGTGCCACCACAGCGGCAGGCAAAAGTGGCGTATGAGGCTTTGTTCAATGTAATCTTCCGCAAGTTATCTCAGACAACGCAAGATCTCATTCCGAAATGCCAAAGCGTAAAAACATTTAACCCTACAAACAGAATATAACTGGCAGAGCTATAAATAAACAAATAAATAAGCGCAAGGTAAACGACACAAGGAAGCACAATATGGAGAGAATCAAGGATGCTTAGTACAACGGAGGAAGCCTAAAAGCGGTGAAGAGGAAACTTGGCATAGGTAAAAACCAGATGTATGCGTTAAAAGGCACAGAGGGCAATGACATTAGCAATATGGATAAGCTAGTTCAAGTAGCCGAAGAGTTCTACACAGATCTATACAGTAGCCAATGTAATCACAACATTAATGATAGAGGCAGTAGCGCACAGCAATGCGCCGCGCCGCCAGTAACGAAAGAGGAAGCATAAAAAGTGTTTGGGAGCAATACAAAAGGTGAAAACAGCTGTTGAGGACGAGTTAACCGCAGATCTGTTGAAGAAAAGAGGGGAGATTGTGCTAGAGACACTAGCCACCCTGTATACGCCATGACCTCAAACATATCAGAGGTTTTAGAGGGCGCTAACATCTTAATTAATCAGACAGGAGGTGTCATGGATTTGAAGAAATACAGACCGATGAGCTTACTGTCTGTTACTGACAAGGTATTTGCTAAGGTAATGAAAAATAGAGCCAGAACAACCTCAGACTTCAATCAACCAAATGACCAAGCAGGCTTTCGTAAAGGAAATTCGACAAGGGACCATATTCACTCTATCATTCAGGTGATAGAGAAATGCGCAGAATATAGCCAACCGCTATATATAGCCTTCATTGATTACGAGAAAGCATCTTACTCAGTGGAAGCCTCAGCAGTCATGCAGGCATTGCGGAATTAGGGTATGGAAGAGTCAATTGTGAAAATACTGGAATATATCTATAACAGGCGCTCAGCTACCATAGTCAGCTATAAAGTCAAAAATAAAATTCCAGTAAGGAAGGGTGTCAGGAATGGGGACAAGATCTCGCTAACGATATTCAACGCCCGTTTACAGGTGGTGTTTCGATACCCGCATTAGGAAAAAAATAGGTATGACAGTTATTGGAGAATACGTAAATAATCTGATATTCGCAAATGATATTTCCTTGCTAAGCCACTCAGCAGATGAACTGCAAAGCATGATCAGTAACTTAGACAGGCAGAGCAGAACGGTGGGTCTGAAAGTAAACATGCAGAAAGTCAAAGTAATGTTGAACAGTCTCGTAATAGAACAGCAGTTCAAAGCAGTAGCAAGGTACTGTAGGGGGTAATGGATTACGGATACTTAAGGCAGGTAGTCACCGCTGATCCGGAACATGAGGAAAAAATAACTAGAAAAATTGATGAAGCGCATGTGGCAGGTTCTCTCAGATGATGAATGTTAGTTTACCAATATCCCTCAAGAAAAAAGTATACAAGAGCTGTATGCTACCGGTACTCACCTATCGGGTAGAAATATGAAAAATAACAAAAAGCGTTCAGTTCATGTTAAGGACAACGCAGCGACCTAAGGAAAGAAAAATGATTGGTGCAACGCTAAGAGACCGGAAGCGGGCACAGTGGGTTAGAGAACAAAGGCGGGTTGATGACATCCTAGTCGAAATCAAGAGGAAGAAATAGGCTTGGGCCGAGAATTTATTTCGAAGGCAAGATAACCGGTTTTCCTTAAGGGTAACGGAGTGGATTCCAAGAGAAGGCAAGCGTATCAGGGGGTGGGGAAAGTTAGGTGGGCGGATGAGGTTAACTAGTTTGCGGGGATACGGTGGCCGCTGCTGGCAAATGACAGGGTTAATTGGAGAGACATGGGAAAGGTCTTTGCCCTGGAGTGGGCGTATTCAGGCGGATGATGACGAATCTGCCGTTTTAGAAATAAATGGCATTACAGCAGAATCAGCATTGGGCACAACAGGAATACCGAGCGGATTTTGATAGCCGATTTAAAGTTGTAAGAACACTGAAACGGAATGTTATTTGAAAGGTAGTCCTTGACTGCCTTGCAAGCAGCTCTTTTCCGACCTGTAGGTAGAATGAAAAATAGGGTCTCTTTTGAAGAGGAAAATAGGTGATTTACCAAGTGGCCAATGCATGCGGTTAAAAGTACTGCTGCGGTGCAAGTGACGAGAGAAAGGACAAAAAAACATTTAAATCCGATTGTGCGAATCCTTTCTCAACAAATTGCGTGGCCAGTATTTGGAAGGTACGCACTCGTTCTTACAGCCCATACTGTGAGCAATGTGGTCGCTGATTTTTTCTCTCCCTTCGGTGATGATAGAAGGATTGGTGGGCATTGTCGCAAATTTTGGGAGTCTTGTCAAGTTTTACCTTGAAGTTGCTGACGATGCCGATTGCGGAGCAGTGGTCGAAAAAGCATGCCAAGGCTTTCTGCCCAAGTATAAGGAGTGCAGAAACTGGTTGCCATGGCGGCTGTTAATGGGCCTGCTCCTGGCCAAAAATGATCTCTTGTAGGTTGATCCAGTACGGTACGTTTTGAAGCTCCGGTTTTGTAACCTGGGTGGAGACGTCGTGGCGAGCCCGATGCTTCCTGTCTAACGTTCATAGACGGATGAGTGTGGACACTGCGCTGCAGATGCATCGCGCTCTGTTATCAACCACGCGAGGGCAAGATTTGCAGGTGATGCGCTGGCGGTGCAGGCTCAACTCGTAACATTGAATTCAGAGTAATGCTGATTTACCACATCTTGCGATCATTCGCGGTAATCTGGCATTGTAACTATGCGTAAAATGGACAAGTCTAGGTTCTGGCTAGGCACGTAGTCTTATGTGTATGAGATATATAATAGATTTTTTCGACTTTCTCTTGAACAAGGAGAAGGAGACTGTCTGGTGGAGTCGGCGTCGGCGTCTGCCTGCCGACCAGGGCAGGTGGTGCTGAGGGCGACTAGCCTCTCTCCATGTGCCAATCTAAGTCCCCTTTCCTGCTGTCCAGTTTTAGGAAAGAGGAAGGAAACGCCGGCCGAAAAATGATTAAACATTGCGACTAAGAAAAAATTTTTAAGACAACACCAGTCGACCGACATGAAAAATAAACAGCCTTCTGAAGAGGTACCTGCGGAAAATTGAGGCTTGCGGGATTCATTCCTGCGCGCAATCCTCGGGAACAGCAACTGCGCCTCAAAAGCACCCTCGGTGAATCGTTTAAGCAGCCACCTGCCAGTGCAGTGGCGCATCGCTTAATCTCTGCGCCACTGCGCCGGAGTGGTATGAGAGCTAACTGCAATCTATCAGTGTGAAGCATTTTGTGTAGTTGCATAGTCGGAAATAGAATAGAATTAGAATGGGGAGTGGAGGACAGTGGACTCAGAATTTGAATACAGATAAATTTTGAATCAACTGACGAGTGAAATGAGAATGCTATCGCATTTTCTAAGCATCAATTTAATTCACAGAACTTAAATATTTTCATTGCGACAGCTTTACGATGACCATGGCGAAAAAAAAAAAACTCGGGCGTGGGAATCGGCGCGTGTGTGAAGCCTCTACCTCGATTACGGCAGGTGGCGCTTAGGGGAAGTCCTCGTACCCTATGTTCCACTTATCTACCTGCCATCTGTTGCAACACCGGCTAAAACGAAGCACAGACTATGAGAACACGCCGGCTATAATGAAATACACACTATAACGAAACAGCGCCCAAATAAAACACTGGCACTAGCAACTTCGTAAGAAGCTTGCACGGACTGATAATAGTGATTGGGTTCTGGCGATAATAGTGGCTTGGTGAAGACAAAAGCAGAAGTCATGGTTGTAGTGGTACAGTTCATGGTCCAGAATGCAGACTGAGAGCTTAAAAGAAGAGAATGGGATAGACGAGAATGCCTTCGCATTTACCCGGCGTCAGTCCAATTGATCGCCCTTGAATTTTTACCCTGAGCTTTCCTTTGTTAGCGCAGCGGTGTCCTAGTGGTTTAAGCATCCGCCTCACATGCGAGAGGTTCGGGGTTCGATCGCCTGTGCCGCCGGGTAACCACCGGCGATGGAATGGGTACAATGTTTGACCTGCCTGATGCTAGACTTCTTTAGGGTGAAATGGTGGGGAAATGGGTAGCAAAACGAACCTCAGAAGTAGTGTGTTTCGTTGTTTAGTTGGTCTGATTCGTCGCTTTTACACTTTCCTGAGCATTTGCAAAGAAATCTGGCACGCAAGAATCTCCAGACCGTTTTTGGTGTGTTCAAAAAGATGTGGTGGAATGTTGTCTCCTCACATCGTTTATGTTTTATTACTTTGGTGGTTGGATAAGAATTTATGAAGAAACTCCATATCTCGGGCAACAGTTGCATGGTGGCTGCGTGCTGTAATGTAGTAAGGCGCTCAGCTTTCTTGTTGTCTGCTTTTGCTCAAGTGAAATGGATGTTGACATCAAAGGCAGGAAAGTCAATATTTCAAGTATGAAGCTCTCATGGATTTCTGCTTCGGTCAATGCAAACGAACTCGTTATACAATACAAACCCGTTCTACGGAGCTGATAGAATGGCAGTACAGCGTCCATTGGGAATTAGGACTGGACTTCTGTTCTCCATGCCACGAGTATAGCACAATTAACGTACCTGGCTGCATTTTAAGACGTTAAAAGTTTTGGCGCGTGGTATTCCTTCCCGATATTTTCTAACATTAGAACAGTTGAGAGATCGCATTCATGTTGACTTCACATTTGCATTTAATGTTTTCTCTCAGTCACTTTCGCAACGAGCGCCATTGCGAGCGACGTAATAAAAGGAAGTAGTAAATTGCGAATAAGATAACTGAATCATTGACAGAAAAATGAGAAGCTATTAGGTGCGGAAACCTCAATACCAGCGGAGGGTAATTTCACTTTGAAGACGTGAAGAGTAATTTATAGGTGTTAATTAACCTCACTTGTATTTCTCTTACTGGAGCTAATATGTTGGTGTTTTTTGTCGGTGCTTTAATTTTCTAGTCCCGTTCCATTCTTTGCCGACAGTAAATACCAGTGATTCGCTCATTGCCTCTCCAAACATGTTCTTCTGGTAAGAGCAAGAGCTCAGACAAAAAAAAATGCAAACCACAACAGTTTTAACGTGACAGTATTAAAGGCCCCGTTGCGCAGAAAATTCGGTGTCGGCGTTGTGAGCGAAAAATCACGGGCATGGCTCTGGCAGGTGGTCCCCAGAGAAGCAACCTAGGAGGTACGTGTGCCAACTGGGTCACGTGACCTGGCGGCGCCCTCACGACCTGTCCACCGGAGAGTGAAGAAACTGCCCATCGTGGCATGTAGCAGCTAAATTAATGAGCGGTCGCTCGGGAAGAGGAACCTGTGCCACACAGTGCCCACCATTGGAGCCACCCGCCATCGCAGAGCCATCGGCTAACCCCTGCACCAGTGCGCCAGGAGTGGTATGAGGGCTCTCTGGGATATATGAATCTAAAGTTAATTGCACATATATCGCTATTGTGTCATTTTCATAGTGTTATAGCTATTATGTCATATTCTTAAGGCGGAGCATGAGTGTCTCCTCTAATTTTTTTCATGGCCACAAAACTATGACATTTGTCTTATAGTGACCGACACATGTAATTTTTCACCCCTTAGGAAATGTGCGAAAGGAATCGATATCATGGGCGCTTATCTTGAGATTTGCGATACGTCTCGGAGCGGTCGCTTAAACTGCTTTACCGATTTGGGATCCAAATTTATCTTCTGAAATGCACATTGTTCTCATTAGGTTACGCGCTCCACTTGTCAGTGCATGGCCTGGAAGTCAGCGCATGCCATATAAACTGCTTAAAATATCACAGGGCGCAAAGGGCCACACCATAACATATGCGAACTGACTCGCCAAGCTTTTGACGTTACTCGGGCCTCTGTGCGGATAGTTGGACAGATGGAAGATAGGAGCGTCCCTTTGAAACGGGGTGGTGGCGGTTGCCACCCTGTTCGTCCGTTTTTCTTTATTTTCATTCAGGAATTGTCTTCCGCTCTAGAGGTGGCAGACGTGCTTTCTCAGCTCTCACAACTGCTTGCTGGTCAAAAACAAATCGCTAGTGACATTACAGATACTAATAAATACTTTTCCGCTCGTATCAATTATCTCGAAGCTCGTGTCTCATCACTGGAATCATCTGCAACTCCTTCAGCCTCTGTGTTTTTGAGCGCTAACCTCCGTTCGGACATTACCTCCCAAAAAAAAAACAATATCCAACTTGGTTGTAGAGAATGGAGACCTAGAAAACAGGTCAAGGCGGAACAATCTTTTTGTGCAAGATCTACTAGAGAGTCCTGATGAATATGGCAACAGTTTATTGTCCAAAATCTGCAATGTAATCCCCGAAAAGCTTCGCATTGAATGCCCGCGCATTGAGCTTTGTCATCGCACCGGCAGACCCAGTGACGGACGTACACGTCCTGTCATACTAACAATCATTGATTTCAGTGAGATTTTTTTGAAGAGCCTATCGAAACACAAAGGGGAAGATTTTTACATCAGTGAGGATTTCTCTGCGAATGTCCGAGCCCTTCGTAAGAAAATATGGAATGCATCTTCCTCGCTTCGTGACGGTGGTTCAAAGGTGAAACTTCGGTACGACCACGCTTTCATTGATGGTGTCAGGCACACATCGGATGAGGCCTCAAGTAGCTTGAAACAGGACCCCCGTCATGATGTGTCCGAATCTTCTGAGCTTTCTTCGCTATCCTGTCACGAGGCTACCGAATCTACTGAGCTTCCTTCATTACCACGTTGACGGTTACCTAGCTCTCCAACCAAGTCTCGTTGTCTTAAATCTTAACGCTACAATCATCTCAAACAAACTCCCCGATCTTCATGGCTTGTGTCCTCCCGTGAGCCTCACATTATTGGCATCACTGAAACCTGGCTACACCCGGACATATATGAGTCTGAATTTACCCCACCTGGTTACCTTGCTATTCGCGCCGACAGGCATGAGGGCAAAGGCGATGCTGTAGCCTTAATTCTTCGTTCATATTTTATATTTTATATACTAAAAGCTCCTTACAACACCCAGTAAATTTGGTACAAGCTTTGTTTAGAAAAACAGACTGTTAAATACGGCGTTTTTTACCGACCACCTGGAACCTATGCTGATGTTTTGCACTCTGTTGGCCAGTACATACATAGCCTTTCAGTACCGAACATAATCTTCAGGGGTGATTTCAATGTGATTGGTATTCTATGGCCATTGATGTGGTATTCTGGCCGTGACGCTTTATTCAGCAAAAGAGTTGAGAGACCTTTCGCTCTCTCTTGGACTCACTCAAATAGTTACATTTCCTACCAGACTAAATTCGCTGCTACACTTAATCTTCCTAAGCCCCAACCTAATTGAGACCGGCTCTCAGCGTACGGTTGTCGATGATATTTTTGACCATGAAGCAGTTATTACCCTGTCCCAGTTCTTTAGTAACCCACAGTACATGTTAACGTCATTTCTGGGTTTCCATCATGGTGACGACAACACCGTAATCGACAAACTGGCTGAGTGCATCGGCTCTTTCTGCGCGCTCATCCATGACGGTGACGTTAATGACCTTGTCGAATATTTTGAAAAGATTGTTAGACAGTGCATTAAACTGTTTGTTCCCGTCAAAACGAAGAAAATAAATCCTACTCTCCCTTGGATTAATTGCGATGTTTTGCAGATGTCACGTCATGTGTCTCGGCTGAGACGCACGACACGTAACAATAATCCTGGTGCTGTTGCTCGATATCGAGCTGCGAAAAATGAACTTCCTAATAAAATGCACTCTGCTAAAGATTTCTATTTCCACGTTCAGCTCCAAGGGCTGCTAAGATATAACCCCGTAAATTTTGGCGCTCTGTTTTACTCTAGACACTTCATCCACCTCATTCGTTATTAATAAAGATATTTTCACGAACCTTGCTCAAATATCTGATGCATTTAATGTTTACTTTCATTCTGCCTTTGCACGTGATAATAACGTGATTCCACCTTTTCCTAATCACGATAGTTCTATCTCTGATATCATGGTTAGCACTCAGGGCATTTTAAGTCTTATCTGACGCGTTGACTAAAAAAAAGGCGCTGGAGCGGGCTGTATCCCAAGCACGTTCCTTGCACGTTATTTTGTTTGGTCATCTCGATATCTTTTAATTATCTTTCAAAAATCTCTTTCTACTGGCATTGTCCCTTCCTCATCGAAACTCTCCAATGTACTCCCGCTCTATAAATCTGGCAACAAACAAGTTCTTTATAACTATATACCAATCTGCACAGTCATGTAAGGACCTAGAGAACATTATTTACAAACACCATCCCCAGGATTCTGGACCATGCACCTCGAAAAACCGGTCGCGCCATCTCGCGACAGCCGGCGGCGCGGCGGCGCGTAACTCAATGGCGACGAAAAATAAAAATTGATATTTCGTCGCGCATAACAGTTAGAAATTAGCTCTCTCGCCTAGATGTTAAATGCATCTTAAAGTTTCATTTAGTCGAGTTTCATCGATGTAGCTTACATATTGCGTTTGCCATGAGCAATGATCTATGACAGCATGGAGCCTATGGCGAGGTCCTGAAAAATACCCCACTTGACTTCAATTTATCGCTCACTACAGCCCTATTTTAAAATATATCGACAAGCTCTAGCAGGTTCACGTAGGGTAATGTCCTACCTTTAAGGAAGTATAAGGTATTTTACATTTCAATGGCGTAAAAGTCTTCCTGCGCTATTTCACTATTGATCATGCATCATCAGCTTTTTCATGAAACGTGTGGCGCCCTCTCTCGGTGCGTTGGAAAGGCACACGTCCCTGCTCGCGGCCGGGCTCGAGTAGCGGAGGCGGCTCGATTCCGACCCTGCCCTGCTACAGTGTCCCTGCTTTGGTAGGTTGCTTTGGGAGGTTGAGCCTGCCGTACGAATGCGCAGTTTTATCTAAAGTGCCCCCATCGGAGGGAGGCTATGGTCATGGGCTGCTACATAAAATGCTACAAGAAAGCGTGTGCCTTCTATGAGGTATATAGAGGAAATTATAAGAAGACTCTTTTGCTTGACAGGTACATTTTTCATTAAGCGCGTACAGTGACCACACCGGCATAGGTGATAGTGGAATTGCGTACGCAATAACAGTGCAAAGCAATGAAGCTTCTAGGTACTTTCGTTCAAGCAGTGAAATTTGTAATTCCCGGACGCTCATACTCAGAGCTCACTCACCGATACTTGTATATGGTTCTTGCACTGTGCATTCAAAATTGTAAAATCGTGTCTTAATGTCTACATTTCAACACTCATGTTATTAGCCTCAATAGCAGAAAGCTCTTCCAATCTTTTGTCGATGTGGTGCAAGTGCAGCAAGGATGCGTTGAAGTGAATGCTGCATGTGTTGCACATAAGAGGCGGCAAACCTGATGCTGCGTTTTATGCCAGTAGGTTATTTGTCCAATGTAACAATTAGTAGTGTGGTAGTTCACATTTTTGTCTAGGTTGGTAAAGTGCTTCTCACGATTCGATCGTTCGCCGTCGAGAAGGGGTTTACCATTGCTGTAATCGATGCTAGTTTCGGCAATTCTGTCAAAGATGTACGTGAAGGATGAACCGCTAACGAAGACTTCATAGAGTGGCATGCTGGGAACTATTCTGAAGAGTGTGCCATCAGTTCGGCAAGCCAGTAACTACACCGTTACCCAGAGCAGCTATCAAGAGTCAAACTCTAGTTAAATGTTCTTGATTATAATTTAAATCTGCTAAGAAATGAACAGAAGTTATTGTCGGATAACACGATGTTTAAAAGATTACTGGTTTTCTCCAGTACGGTGACTCGGCGCTCCACCCAACCCGTTTGTGCAATGCGCCGCTAGCGCGATTCATTAGCGACAGGACGCTACATGCTCGCGGCCCTGAATATGCAGTGAATTTACCGTGTTGCGAATATGGGCAACAATACCCGTAAGCACTTTCGCACGAGTGGCGCGAACATATTTTTTTTTTTTGCATAAGTTTCAACCTACCCTCGTTTTTTTTTCTGCCGCTCTCCTATCTACTTTTCGCTATCCTCTCTCTTTGCTTTTAATTCCAGCGGTTGCCGTTCCAGTGCTTGAGGGATTAGATAGCAATCGCTGGGCCGGCAACATTTTTAGCTTCCTTTTTGTATTCTCGTCAGTTGTTGTTGCCTCTGAAGCTGTTGGCAAACTACTACTTCTTGGATGTGTGACTCCCGGGGAGTTAGCGCGGCTTTTTAAGCGCACAAACCGCGGGAGTCAGAAGAGGGAGCCGTTTCCACGGAACGATCCAGCGACTTTTAAATGTGCCATGCATCTCCATGTTCCTGGTGCTGGCTCCCTTCCCCTGTCGAGCGGACGGAGAGAATTTCAAGCCTTGGAGAGAAGGGGTTGGGGGCGATGAAAGAACAACTTAAACCGCGAAGAAAAGTTCGGGGAACCTGAAATAGCTTCAAGCCATGAAGAAAAGAGCCACCGAGAGCCCGGCGATCCTTCCATTGTTATAAACCGGACCCCCCTTCCAACGCGTACACGAGCGCCCGCGCGCTGATGCCGACATCTAGCACGGACGCCTCACCTAGGCTTGCTGGCGTCTCCTGCAGTGCGCATGCGCAGACCGGTTTCGGCTTACGCTAAGAGCGCGGACCGCGTACGCCCAGGAAGGGCCATTCGAGTTGGCGCCTCTAGGCCTTTTTTGGGGTGGGATGACTGTCTTTGAAGTGGCACAGGAGGCCTCCGATAATGATGTCCGGCTTGTGTGTAGTTTGCATCCCTTCCTTTCTGAGAACATTGGCCAAGGTTTCGCAGACACCCTTTACGTACTAACTGCATACGCGTTTTTGCCACCAGCGTGTCCTTAGCATAAGCATATCGAGTTGTTTTCGTTGCATCCTTTTCAGTTTTAGATGATACATCGAGTGAAGAATCTTGGGTATCCATTGCCTAGAAATGTTTTCTTTTGCTGATGATGAGTTTTAATGGCGCACTGGCAACCTCGCACCAAGCGCAATGGGTTGAAGTGTTTTCTTCAACACAATGTTAGGTGGAAGACCATTTTCCGAGCACTTCAACTCAAAGAAACCAAGCGCCAGGCTTCGAGAAAACTTCTACCCATTGGAAATCAGTGGGTACACGGCGACACTGCGGAACGAATCACACACCGTCCTCAAGCCGCATGCTCAAAGCGATGTGTCATTGCTGTTGTCGCTGATTTTAAAACAAATATGCAAGAATTGGGAATCGTCTTAACCAAAACTTGCTTGAATTCCACCCTACCCTTAGGGCACAATTTTCAGCACTGTTCCTCCCAAAAAGGCTACGGGAACAAGACGCACAACACGCAGCATCAAACGGATGAAGAACGTGGAGAGGCGGTAACGGAAAGGGCCAAGGATGATTTGAGCAGGTGCATAGGTTCGGAGAAATTCTTTTTCAAGAGCTACGCGGGCAGCCGGTAGCAGGGTGGTAAGAGGGAGGAAGAAAAGGAGAGTGGGGAGGGGTCTCCTGCTGTGCCTTTGCCTGCCTTTCTTGTTTTTTCTCCTTTTACTTTTCCTCGAATCGTGGAGCGCAGTCCATGGTTGCTTTTTGGATGCGCTATGTTTCTGTTCCCTATGGTGCGAAGCACGAGCTGCACGACATAGTCGGCGCCTCTGCGAAAACGGCCCGGAAAGGTCATGGACGCACTCTTGCCTCCAGGCTGTCACAAAAAAAAAACTTACAACCGCTAATGTGTCAGTCCTTGCAAAGGGTTTCTCCACACGCAGACAAAAATCTCCCAAAAAAGACATCAGAATTTCTGCAGAAGATTCTTTACTGCCTTCCGCCAAACTAAGGAATTCCACCAGCCTTGTTAAAAGCACAGTGCATGGCACAGGTAGACAGTGCCACCAAAATCAATTTCGGACGAGTTAGCGTGGTTACGCCAGTTGCAACTAGGAGTGCTAGCACTTCGGTTTTCAGTGCTGTTTCAGTGTTCGGTTCCGTTGCGCATAGATGCAGGTGATGAAGACGACGATATCCAAAATACAGCGCAAGAGACTGGTATTTTATGACGCAGAATGTTCGGCTGCGGCGGTGTGGCAGTCGACGGCGGCAAAAAAGCGCTCCGCTGCCGCCGACGCCGGCGAATCGCCCGGAAAAACGCTCCATGCGGGCCACGCTTAACGCAGTAACCAGCAAAACGTATGCGTTCTCGCCGCCTCGGGTTCGAAACTCACTCGCGGCCGTAAAACATTTTCGATTATTTTATTTCAGGTCAAGTAAATTTCAGACATACAAAGAGGCCACGTCGAAATCCAAAATTGAAGCCTCAGTGCTGCAAAGAAAAATGCGACCCCGTTAGCCCGCTGTTCTACCAGCTTGTGGAGGCAACGGTTGGTACCAATGCGGCCACTCGATGGAACCGCATCACCGAGTGGCCATGGCTCTCAATTGCTCACTCACTGAAAAAGGCAGCGCGTTGGAAATGTTTTCCTTAAGCCCCAACTCGATGGGCCCATCCTAGGCGTACGGCAGAGCGCCTGCGCGCCCAGCCCCGCGCCGCGACGAGCGTCGAAAAAAGGCATCTACCTCCATGCTCTTTAGTGCTGGCGCGTTCCCCCACGAGCCGACTGAAATAATTTCAAGCGCGAAGAAAGGGGATTTGGGGGGAGCTGAAATGACCACTTAAACCGCGAAGGAAAGTTCCAGGAAACTGAAAGGGCTTCAAGCCATGAAGAAAAGAGTCCCCGAGAGCCCCCGCGGTTTTCCTAATGTTGTAAACCGGACCCCGCTTCGGATGCGCGCGCAGGCGCCCGCGCTCAGGCGCGGATATCTGACATGTACAGATATGTGCAGAAAGCCCGCTCTTTTCCGATATGACTGCTTGCGCACGTCGCCGTCGACGAGGCCGCCATGGCCGACGAGCACGTGGCGACTTGGGGGGCGGGCATGGAAACGTGACTGTCTTGAAAATAAACGATTCATCAAGCATAGCATGTCTTTTTTTTATGGGGACATGAATTACTGTCGTATGAAAATGGCCGCGCGCGTTTCCTCAAGGCCGGTGGAAGAAAACCACGCGCGCAAAAAGCCTGTGTTGTCTCGAGCGTGTGGTTCTCGATATCTGGACATGCTCATGCGGAGTAATGTGATGAAAAAAAAAATCCGAGGGATCTGGTTGCATGTTACATTCTCGAATTTCCTGTTTACATTATCCCTACGTCATAAGACAGGCCGGTGATCAGCCATGGAACTTAAAAGCTTCACATCCTGAGCCGGCCCTCGCCCTCCTAACCAAGCCAAACTTGCGACAAGCCAAGTGGGAGCTCCGCGTTTTGGCGCCACTGCATGCAATGGACTCTACCGTGGCGCGCGCGCGCACACCCACACACTCAGCCCAACACGCACACACACACATGCAGAAAAAGGCAGTGAACTAGGGCGCCAGAAAGTCACGTGCATGCAGGTACAATTTCTATACAAGCGCATCCCGAAAATGGTTACACGTTTAAATGGCATTATTCAATAATTTGTACGCTGAGCAACCTATCACCATACTTGTGTATAAATGCAGGAAACACATGTTGTGTGCAAGCAGCCTAGGTAAAATGATCAGCGCCGTTCGTAAGTAGAAGGCAGCATATTTTCATTTTTGCGAAAGCATAGCAGCTCATAAGGCGGAAAATCAGGTGTTGTCCTCCCCAGAGGTTTGGAAAAACCACGTGACCTAATCAGAAAAAGAAAAATTAAGTTTCGTAAATAAAATACTTTCCGAAGTGGGTTCCGCACCCACGAAGGGAACCCGCCGCATTGGCTCAGTGGATAGGGCGCGATGTCAGTGCACGCTAAACATCCCCAGGTGGTCTAAATTATTCCAGAACCCTCCACTACGGCACCTTTTTCTTCTTTTTTTTTTCACTGCCTCCATTTTCGCTTTACGGCGCGGTTCAGGTGTCAGCCGATATGAAAGACAGATACTGCGCCATTTCCTTTCTCAAAAACCAATTTTCAATTTTTACTTTCAAGGTTAGTTTCTAAAATTGGTTTTGAGGAAAGGAAATGGCGCAGTAACTGTCACACATATATCGGTGGACGCTCGAACCACGCCGTGAGAGGACTGACCTCTGGCCCACTTGAAGGTCAAAACCGTAAGCACCGCGAAATCGTTACGAGGTAGCATAGTGAAGCTTTCGCATCAAAAGTGAAGGAAAATAATGTTGCCGGCCGTGGCAATTGCTAATATCTTGACCACCCGAGCTGCAGCCGGCGGAGGAGAAAGGGAAATGATATCGAGGAGAAATATAAAGGGGAGCGATAGCAAGGAAGCACAGGATCGAGTATTCGAGTGTGGCTCAATCCCCGGTCCGCTTTCGAAGGGGGATGCCATTCACATACCTGGCTTAATATCTCATATGGGCCCTTGAGGCTTGGGTGTTACGCATATTTTTGAAAGTATGGCGGAGTGCTTGGCGTAACGCACTCTGGCACAGGTCAGCCCGGTATTGCACTGCCTCCGGGATTGGCCCGTGGCCTACGGGCTATTGCGCGCGCTTTTCTTCTGTCTCTTTACTCCCATCTTTCACCTCCTACTATCAGCACGCAGGCAGCTGGGCGTGGCTCCGCATTGAGCCAGTAAGCAAGCCCGTGCTTTTCCTTTCGTCCTTCTGTCGACAACTCAACTCAACTCGAAAAAAGGAAGCACAGGGGCTCGAGCTGGGTTTGGGTATCGTCGCCTTCATCAACCTCCATTCGGGCGGCGTGAACTGATCAGCTTGGCTGGCCATTGCATTAGAGCAGCACGCCATCGCCGCAGCCGAACACCACGCTGCAAGCTTTCTCCTTCACAGCTCGTCAGTAGACTTAATTGTTGTCCGTAATTTTTTCCCCCGTTGCGAAAAAACTTGACAATTATGGTGAGTCAGGTTATAACTGCAACCTCTTTCGAAAAAATAAAAACACTGACGTGTAAAAAATGCGCAACACAAGGTTCTTACTGATGCTTATACGGCCGCTAGTTCTGTTCTGTCACCAGTCATCAGATTTTCTGTACAGCAAAACACCATTTACCTTGAAGACACAGACCGTCCCACGGGGAGAAGTTGGGTGCAGCGCTAAAAAAAATTCTATTCCACGCATTATGCTCTGGACTCACTGAGTGATAGCTGGGCCTTGGCACAATTCTGGAACGTTTAGCCATATCTTGTGTGATGTGCATATATACCGCCAGTAGTTTTTGACAAATGGCCCCTCAAAGTCGGACAAAGACGGGGCGTGTACACCGCTTCAACCCCAACCCGACTTCTTTCTTTTCTTGCGCCGCAGTAAAGGAACAGACTAGGGGAGCCGCACAGTCAGCCCGTTTCGAACACGCTGGGTGGAAAAAAAAAACAGAAACGCGAAGGGTGCCCCCCTCCCGAGGAGCTTACTAGCGTCTCTCTCTCAAACCGGGAGGAAGAATGTAAGAGAAGGAGGAGGAGCTCAACTTCAGGCGGCCCGTGGTGGCGGCGTTGAGAACTAGGAGCGGATGAACCAGAATCCTGGCCATGATTATGAAATTTCTTGAAGCAAATAGTCTTCTGTGAAGGTCTCAACAATAGTTTCGTATAGGGTTTAGTACAGTGACCCAGCTAACCTAATTTGCACTTGACTTTCTTCTTAGCATTGATGCCTGTAACCAAATCAATGCCATATTCATCGATATCTCAAAAGCTTTTGACACAGTACATCTCTTTAAATTGTTATGCAAACTAAAATCCATCCTCAATAACTCTCAACTCGTTGATTGGATTGCCGATTTCCTCTCGCGCCGCTCCCAGTCTGTTCGCTTCAATTCCGTCTATCCTTCCTTAGCCGATGTAACCTCTGGTGTTCCCCACGGCTCTGTTCTTGGCCCTTTGCTGTTTTTAGTCTACATTAATGATTTGCCTGACAGTATAACCTCAAAGATCCGTCTATACACAGATGATTGCGTATTGTACCACGCTATTAACTCTGTCAATGATCACTTCCTTCTGACCGAGTGTTCTGTGACTGGTGCAATACGTGGCAGATGAACATTAATTTCCGCAATATAGTTGTCATGTCTTTCACCAAACGCCTATCACCTTCTAATTAAGACTATTCATCCTTGAAAGGGTACATGAGTATAAATATCTTGGCGTCGTTTTTTCTCACAATATGACATGGTCAGAACACATCCATCACATCACAGCTAAAGCTCTTAAAAAGGTAGGAACGTTAGTTGACGCGCACAGTACGGGATGTTCCTAAAGAGGCCGAACTGCTCATGTACGTAACTCTAATTCGCCCTATTGTTGAATACGCTTCAAATTTTTGGAATCCATACAAGCAATGTGAAATTGATAAAACAGAATCTGTACAACGAAAAGCTTTAAGGTTTATTTTCCGCCGCTACGACTTTCATTTTTCACCCTCATCTGCTATGTCTTCCCTGCCGCCGGAAAACTGTGTCCTTAAAACTTCTTCACTCCATAGTGCATATTTCCATAGCGCAGAGGTTAAACATATCTCGTTTTCAAAACCATCTGCAACGAGGAGCCATCACGATATCACGATCTTAATATCAGTTTTTTTTTTATCCGTACTAACGTTTTCAAATACAGCTTTTTTCCGTGCTCCGTGGAGAGTTGGAACTTTTTTCATGGCAACATTCGTGCATTATCAATTTCTGTTTTTGCGCCGGCAATTGAGTCGTAGCGTTGTATGGCGTTGTGTGCAGCGTTTATATTTGCAATCCTTGTCATGTACCCTTTTATGCGTGAAATTGTACCACATTTTATGTACCCACTCCCGCTATAGCCCCTAGAATGGGGCTGAAGTATTTTCAGTAAATAAATAAATAAAAACGATTGTTCCGGAGTCCTCCACTACGGCACCTCTTCTTCCTTTCTTCTTTCACTCCCTCTTTTATCCCTTCCCTTACGGCGCGGTACAGCTGTCCAACGATATATGAGACAGATACTGCGTCATTTCCTTTTCCCCCAAACCAATTATTATTATTATTATTATTATTATTATTATTATTATTATTATTATTATTATTATTATTATTATTATTATTTCTGACTAGATTATTCCGGTAGCAGTCGCTACAATTATTTTGAACGGGTGTGAAATCTTGAACGCTATGCCGAAGGTGTTGAAGAAAGAATTCGGTTTTTTGACGAAATAATATGCCAACTACGTAAATAGCTTCAGGTGTGTTATGCGCCATATTGTTATTCTGCTGTGGGTTCTAAAATTTTAGACTTCATTAGACAAGGCAAACAAAAGATTAGAGATGCGCTCATTTCTCCGACGAAAAACGAATGACTGTGCTTATCTTTGCTAAAAACTGAGATGTGTTGTTCGGCTGATGTATTTAACCTGCGTTGCTTTCTATACGTCCAGTACTGAGTATACATACATTAATTGCCAACAAGTACTACCTCCTGCTTCAGAGGGAAAAAATTGTACAACGGCAACCAAGAAGCCAATAATAATGTGCTTGGTAACACCAAGAATAGGCGAAAAATTAAGGTGGTTAAATGCAGAACGGGACTGGAGAGAAGGAACAAATAACGTGCTTAGAAAAGGAAGGCACGTAGTAGAACATTCATACGCGCGCCAGTTAGCTAAAATAGAGGCGCGTACATTGTGTTTACGATGTCAGCGTGCACAGGGTTGTCTTTCTTTTCTCTTGCCTTGTGAATAGGGAACGTGCGCTTAATGCAGCCCAAGCAGCAAAAAGCATACAAACGTGTTCGCATGCCGCGTACCCTCCTAGCGCTCTGCTCAATTTTGGGGCGATTTCTTGGAGACCAAAAAATAAAAAAGAGAGAAAAGCGGCGCCATCGAGATGAAATGCTCATCTTCGAGCACACTCTGGTGCATCTTCCAATGACAAGCATAGGTTGCATAAATTTTTGTGTCCCTCCCCGGGCGGCTATCGTTAGAGCGCAGCTATGCCGCTACTGCGCAATGGCGTCTTGGGGGATGGGCGTATTATACGGCCCATAGATTGGAATAAAGGTCAGCAGGGGGATTACAGCCAGGTCGTAAAATTACCGCTATTGCCAGCAGTCCTTTTACGCTTGACCGCGCTTAGCAGCGACAGCCCGAGCAGTTAGTTTAATCTTTTTTTCCTCTTTGTCTAGAGTGTTCCAAGGCCAGGCTTGCTGCTCCAGTTCAGGCTGGGGCTGCAATACACTAGGATGGCCATGTGCGTATATATATAAGAAAAATATGCATTTCTTGTTTTTTCCTTGGCCCTATTGCTTGAACGAGCGATTGGTGCGGCAGTCACAATTGTTTTGCGCGCGGGATGTTAGTTAGAAATAAAATTAACCCAAATAAGATTTTGAACAAAAGATATATGTTATAATGCAAATGAAAACTTTTCTTATGTGAAGTGTTCTTAGCGCCCACTCTTTAATGTTTTCAATCAATCAATCAATCAATCAATCAATAAATCAATAAATCAATCAATCAATCAATCAATCAATCAATCAATCAATCAATCTTTATTTCCTTCCTAATACAAGAGATAACTACCGCTTACCGCGTCCGAGGCAAAATAAATTACTGTGTTTACAGATAATCTGCACTGGATAGCAAGGACTGCTGCTTGGAATGCAATTAGTAGCCAAATTTATGTTTTACAAATGTTATATGGACAGTACTGAATAAAAACTGGAAGTACTGATGTAGAGCTAAGGCAGAAACATGCATAACAAAAATTAAACACGCAGAAAAGTACTTACCGCGTTAAGCTGTTCAAAAATTTTTGGAAAAGTCATAAATCTGAACTACTACATATGGTGCCGAAGGTGGGCGGATGAGATTATGAAGTTTGCAGGCACAGGGTGGGCGCATCTGGCAAGGAACAGGGTTAATTGGAGATACATGGGAGAGTCCTTTGCCCTCCAGTGGGTGTAGTCGGGCTTATAATGAATGAATGAATGAATGAATGAATGAATGAATGAATGAATGAATGAATGAATGAATGAATGAATGAATGAGGTGCCACCACAACTGAGGCACCAATGCCATTTCCTTTCAACCACGTTTTGAAAAAGTGCTGTTGGTGCACATGGAACAACCAGCCATGGTACTTCTAGTATTTCATTGGTACTGCATGTAAGGAAGCTGAGTCGAGGGTATTGTATTTCTTTTCGCACTTGCTTCTTACTAGTAACTAGTATTAAAGCTACCAATGAGCATTTCTTTCCTTCGAAATGAACAACGTCCGTCACTCATCATAAGTGGTCATAAGATGTTTGTTACTTCACCTTTGCCTGGCCCTGCACTATCAAAATTCCACCTTATTAGATACAAGCCACCGCGGTGGCTCAGTGGTTATGGCGCTCGGCTGCTGACCCGAAAGACGTTGGTTCGATGCCGGCCGCGGCGGTCGAATTTCGATAGAGGCCAAATTCTAGAGGCCCGTGCACTCTGCGATGTCAATGTACTTTAAAGAACCCTAGGTGGTTGAAACTTCCGGAGCCCCTCACTACGGCGTCGCTCATAGCCTGAGTCGCTTTGGGACGTTAAACCCCCATAAACCGAACCTTACTAAATACTTTTCGCATAGCGCGTACAGCTACTGCTTACCGCGTACCGTGCCCCGCCACTGCACATGCGCAGACCGCCTTCAGGTCGCCAGATGGCGCCACCTTCCCGTCAACAGCGCGCCCGCCTGCCATGTCGGGAACAATCAGCGCATGCGCAATGGCTAGGCATGGTGCGAAGTGATTAGTCCCGGCATTGCAGGCGGGCGCGCTTTTGATGTGAGCGCGTTAAGGGGTAGCGGCACGCGCTATGCTTAAAGTGAATATTTAGGTACCTTTCCTTCAGATTACTCATGATGTTCAGAAAGCTGAAAGCGGTGCCAGAGCGCAGTTTCGGAAGAATTCAGCAAGAGGATAGAACTCACCGGCGGCAGTCCCCACGACAAGTTTGATAAAGTGATGACATGCTTACCTGGAAGAGAAAAAGACAAACAAATATTGAAACATAAATTGACACAGGGCTTAACTCAAGAAAGAATCAATGAACAGCGCTCTCAACAGAAAAAAAAGGCTTCGGGTTTGCTGCTTCCGAGAGGCAGCAACAGACTGTTGAGAGCGGGTCTCTGAAAAATGTTCAGAAAGGAATGAAATAATGCGCAACCAAAGCGCATTGGAATAGCCCAAAATGGGCTTTATGACTGGGGCTTGTGTTTCATCTACATTCAGAATTGCCAAAAACACAGCTTCTGTGTATGACGTTGAATGAGTTTAATTTCTCCGTAGTTAACAAGAAATTGTCTCTGCAGCAAAACTCCGAGGGAACGTTTTCGGGCAGTAGTATTCCACGCCTGCAGTTTTTAGTTTTCTTTTAAAACATCTACAAAGTTTCAGTGTGTGCCTTGTGTACCCTCACAGTAAAGGCCTACGGACACCTGCAAAACTGATCTCCCATACCTTTCTTTCCTTTCTTTGTCTCCCTTTGATCCCTTTCCCGCACGTTCAGCAGCCTACTGGGACTCACCTAGTTGACCTCCCTGCCTTTTCGTTCTTCTGTTTCTCTCATTGTTAAAGCATATTATCTTGTCAATATTAGTTATTCTGGGTGCTCGGCTACTGAGCCGGAGGTTTTTTTTGAGGAAGTTTTCCAACTGGCGTCCCCTTGTATTGACGATTGCATTCGTTAACAATCATGGGGAAAATTGCAATTATTCATTAACAACTCAAAATGCCGGCCGCCGTATGAGCGGGCCGAATATTTACGTTGCATGTTATACAACCTGTGTTAGTAAAGTTCCCAGACTGAGTGCGTTAAAAAAAATGCGTTTAACATTGAAATCATTTGTGGAGCACCCCATCGAAACAGCCTCCCTTGCAGTCTATACAGAGCTTCCAACGCTTCTTGATGTCTTGGAAACAGTTGGAAAACGCTTCTTTTGGCAGGGCTGTGAGCTCCTTTGTCGTGGCGTCTTGAATGACCTCCACGCTCCCCATACAGCGACCTTTAAGGTTTTCTTGATACGAGGAAACAGGAAAAAATCGTATGGGCAAAGGCTGTGCTTGGCGAGAAATTTTGTCACGCTGAGAGCAGTGTGCGGCATTGCGTTATCGTGGAGAAGGCTCCATTGTCCAGATGCCCATAAGTCAGAGCGACGGCGTCAGTGCATCACGCATGTGTTAGAGCACGCGGATAAAAAATTTCAGATTCACCGTCTGCCTTTGCGGGACAATCTCATGGTCAATTACACCTCTCGCATCGAAAAAAACTATCAGCATCGTCTTTGTTATAGTGTTCCGTCGCCGCACCTTTCTCGATGCCGGAGATTGTGGACCGCCATTCGGCGCTTTGCCTCTTTGTTTGAGGATCGTATTGAAAACACCATGTTTCGTCTTCAGCGACGATGATGTCGATGAATTCAGCATCCTTCTCTGCCTCGGAGAGCAAATCAGCGCTCACTGATGCCCGCGTGTCCTTCTGGTCCTGTAAGAGGGAGTGCTGCACAAGTGTGACATTCAGCTTTCGCTTCCCCAAGTTCTCACGCAAAATTTGGTGGAATATTGCCTCACTAATGTCGAGAGCATCTGATAGCATGCGGACTGTAATGGTGCCGCCTTGCTGTACAATTTCCCTGATCCGAGCCAACCTGTTTTCATTCCCTAAGGTTGAAGGGCACCCCTGCCTTGTGTCGTCTTCAACCAACGTTCTCCCCAAAACGAACTTTTTGCCACTCGAAAACTCGCGCCCGCGATAATGTCTCTGCCGTAAGCGTCACGAAGGAGCTCATGCGTCTGTGTGGCTGTCTTGCCAAGCTTCACACAGAATTTTATGTTTGCACGCTGTTCGAAGTGGACGTCCATCTGTCCACATTCACTCACAGTAGAATGCGCAGACGACGAGTGACAACGTATTTTTCTACATGTAGTGCCATCTAGCGGCTGCCGCAGCAATTAACATAGATAGCTCAGGTTAGCTCGAAAAGATAGCGCTGCACAAACGCACCAACATTTGTTTTGGGGGAATCATTTCTAGAGAAGAAAATAACTCAGTCTCGTAACTTTACGGACAAAGGTTGTATGCTATATTACCGGCGCTAAGACCAAGCACGCATTTGAAAATTCCTATCTTAACTTTTTACTATGTTGACTACAGCCCAATCCGGGGCCTGAGGTTTCGAAGCTAGCCATTGTGTCATCAGAAGCAACGCGCTGCTGACGTGATAATGTTGATGCGCGCTTTCACGTGCATACGACAGACGATTATATATATATGAAAACTGCTGATAAACAGTGCACGTACTGAGCGACACATTTTAAAATTGCTTTCTGAGAGAGGAGTACGCAAATAAAACCATGATATAGACATAAAGTAGAAGAACGGAGTGTTTCTTTATAGCTTAAGAACAGGGTAAGCGCTACTGTTAGGGACAGCTTTTCACTTTTTGAGCACTTTTCACTCGCACATTGAAGTGAGGACACATTTACAAGAAACGCATCCTTGTTCATTCAGTGAAAAGCTGGTATGTCTTTCGTATAGCATCGCCATATAGACAGGTTATTCCTGCGCAGATAGTTATTCCCTGTTAACTTGTTCCTGACAGGTAGCTTCAGTGACGTCAACCCTATTGGGTAAAGCCGGAAGCTCTTCTACGCAAAAAAAGGAAATACAAAGATCACAGTTGCTATAATTCCCTCCTCATCACCCTCTCTTCTAAGACAACTTATTCTTCAGTTTCAAGACGCACTATCACTCTCTCCTTTCTTCTCTCTCCTGTCTATAGCTAACATCGCCTGTGCTTAGTGTTCTGAAACTACTGAGAGGTTGAACAGGCCGGGATTTCGTTAGCCGCGGCCACGTTTCGATGAAAATGAAACGCAAAAGGCTCTTGTTGCGATTTGAGCACACGTTAAGGATCCCCAGATGGTCAAAATTACTCTCAAGCGCTCCACTACGCCACCTCCTTCTCTTTTTCTTTTTTCACTACCCCCTTGATTTCTTCCCCTTCTGCGCAAGTGCGGTGTGCATTGAGGGGGTGGCAGTTACTGCGCCATTTTTGAAACGAAAAGCTTCACTGCGCCAACTTTTCGAACCATCAGCGGGGCCGCAAGTTTGACCTTGAATGTAGCTAGAGGTCGCGGTGGAAGCAAGATTCATGTCGAATGTAGGTAGAGGTCAAACCACGAGCATAACTGGTGGTAGTCAGGTTCGACACATTAGATACCGCAACGACTCCAGTGGCTGTTGCACCAACTATCTCGACTTTGGCCTTGACCTCTGGTCAAGCGGGAAAGCGCCTGCCGGCATCGCATGCGCAGATCATGAAAGTGGGCTCAGCATAAAATGCCATTGCACTTTGATGTGTTCAGCGGAACGCTAGGTGCGATCGATGCGATGTCTGCCGTTTAGACCGACACCCAAACCGCGCCCGTAAGGGAAGGAAAATGAAATGAAAATTGGTTTCACGGAAAGCAAACTACGCCTTTCCCGCATATATCGGTGGACACCCGAACCGCGCCGCAAGCGAAGGAAAATGAGTTGGTTTTAAGAAAAGGAAATGACGCCTGTCTCACAATGCGCCATTTATTTTCCCACCAAAACCAACTTCTTTTTCAATTTGGCTTTCTGAAATTATCTGCAGGGCTTGCGCGTCGTTTGGAACCGGATTTGGTTTCATATCTCCGCATACAACGAGCAATAATACAGTTGTAAATATCACCGAAGCTATATTAAATATATACTGTCGTGTGTTAGCGCCTTTAATGTCGTTTCGAAGAAAGCAAGATGTTTAACTAATAAAAAATGCCTTGTACTGTGTGTGCGTGTGTGTGTGTGTGTGTGTGTGTGTGTGCGTGTGCGTGTGCGTGTGTGTGTGTGTGTGTGTATACAGGTATCTATGTAAAGCGCCAGTCGCTCGACCACAAACGTAGCCAGGGAGATGCAGCCTTTCGCTTTCGACCAGGGTTAGCAGAGCTAAACCATCAGCATTTTTTTTTATTTTCAAAACCAATTCGTTCCGAAAAGCTGTGTGACAAATCTTCATGCATTTTAGAAAAGTTGTCGCTTCCGGGGGGAGGCAAAGTGAGGCAGTGAGGAAGTAGTATTACGGAGAAATGTCGATAAGTCGGCAGTGAGCGGAGGAGCTAATCTATGAAGAGAATGAAGATTAGAGTCAAATATACGGTAATATGTGAACAACAAAATGGTGTTGCTGTGGAGAACGTTTTAACGCCCTATACACTCATTTCATGCATACTCGGTGTAAACTTAAGCTTTATTGCTGTGTACGTGCCAGAATCGTACACGTTAGATCAAACAAGTAATGGGTTACAATTACGATTACTTCAACTTAAATGTAATTTATCTCAGTGATATATTTTAACTAATGCAATGCAAGTGAATGGTTAGAGAGAAGTAAAGGATTACTATTGCGTTAGTTTTAGCTGTGATTCATACCATAATATTCGGGACAAAAGCATCTTTCAGCGGCAAATAGTTTATGAACGAAGTTTTTTTAATATAATGTAGGATTTGTGTATAACAGTCAATACATCCGCAGACCACCCGGCAGTAGACTTGCATTCTTTTTGCTATTAAAGTTTTTGCTATCGCCAAACTGCTTCTCATTGGTTTTCTATGGCAGTCTTAACTGCTCATTACGATCGATGGAAACACGCTAAAACACATCAGAAGAATGTGCCATTACCTCAATATTTCCGTGACAGCATGTACAATGTTTCACTATTCAAAATCTTTGCCCGAGAGAGCTCGACATGTATTTGTATGGGAGAAATACGCAGGGGTGAGAAGGAGCTGGCACGGCTTGATGATCTATTGTCTTTTGCGGTATATACGTCGTAAATTTCCTCTGCAGTTGTTTTACGGAGTCTGCGCTGGCATTTTAACGCGACAGCGTTAACGAGCTTGTGTCGCAGAAAATCCCGAGTCGCCGTTGGCGTCGTTGACAGTGAGCAAAAAGTCCACAAAAAAATCCCCATAGAAGTTACCTAAGAGACAGTTGGGCCATCTAGAGCGCGTAAATTTGTGTCGTAATCGCAACCTGCCCACCGGATCTTGAGAGAATTGCCCACTGTTGCAAGTGGCAGTTAAATGAATTACTTGTCTCTAGAGGTTGTTCGGAAAGAGCAACCATGATCGCACAAGCCGCACCGGTGGCAGCGCCTGCCATCCCAGGGGTGTGGCGCATCGTTTAATCTCTGCACCATTGCGCCAGAAGTGGTATGAGGTCACGCAGGGATGTGCGAACGAAACTAGAGATTGACCAATTCTGCATATATAAAAATTAACCCATTACGCTATCTCGTCAACCCTTAAGGCGGAGCTTAAGTTCCACTTTAATTTTTGTAGCGATAGATAGCGGTAAGATTTCGAGCCTTCAGAGTGGTGGCGCCTCTACGCTGTCACGTGGTTGGTCACGTGGTACGGAGCAGCTGCCGGCGTGACGCCGTGGCTGATCACGTGGTTCGTCACGCGGTTTTCACATGACCAGCCACGTGGTGCGGAGCAGCTGCTGCTGCAGCGCGCCGGCGAAAGCGAGCTACAACAGCTGTGCGCATGCGCCGTGTCAAGCGGGACGAAGATGAGGAAGGAACGTCCAGCGAAACGGAGCGGCGAAAGACTGACTTTGCAATTCGGAGGAGAGGGCTGAGTCGGGCTGGTTGGTTCATGTTGAAATGGTAGGCAGCGCTGTTTTGCCTACCATTTGCAATTCGACTGAGCGAGTTCCATCCGGCCAGCTGCAGATGTCGCGTCACTCCAGGTTTAACCAGAGCTAAACCACCGCCAATTTTTTTTTCATGTTTTCTTGAGAGCACATCTGTAGTGACGCTGAAGATTATATTGATCTACGCGCCGGAGGGAAATGAGCTGCTTTGACATACACAAAAGCTGCGCACCAGTTCAAAGTTACTCAAAGCGAAACGCTTCGTTGTAGTTCACGCCATGAAAAGACAAAGCCAGTGCTCAACGAAGATGACAGCCTGCTGCGCCTTTCTGATGAAAGGCGAAATGTGAAGAGTGAACCTCGGTATACTCAGGTGCATGCACTCCACTCAGGCTTGCATGAGCGGACACCCCCGCGCGCACGGGTTCTTTGTAGCTCGACCGTTATCGCTTTGTAGTGTGGGGATTGCGTTCTTAGTTCAGTTGCTCGGAGTTATACCACTCGTTACAACCTGATTCTAAAGAAAATCTGCAGATTACTAGTCATAGATTGCTGAATGAAAACATTGGATTGCGTGTGATGTTACACCTTAGAAAAAATATCGAAATCTTTACAAAGTTCGGAGAAAACGTAATTGATAAAGTAATCAATTTTAAAGCATTACGATCAACTCTGGCTCATGCAGAGTATTATATTACCGACGCTCATGCGGTCATCATAACTACTTCCTTAATCTACTTAATTAACGAATGAGGAAATTTTAACTACTGAAGTCTGCTCCACTATTTCCCCCAAATATATAGCCGCGCGATGCTGAAGTTTGCTCATATATTTGAAGAAAAGACATTCGAAATACTGCAACCACTGCAATTAGAGGCGTGCCCAATTATTAAAACCAGCCTCTCATGTACGCGGAATTTCCTGAGGCCGAAACTATAGAGAGAAGCCGTGGCGATACATAGACAAATGCTTACTGAGGCTTCGGGAGGAATGCTTATCAGGGCTATTGCATGCCGACTTTACTATTCCTCCGGTAGTCGACAGGAAAGAACAAGATTTGACGGAAATTTGCAGATTTGACGCGGATACTTAGGGATTGAGATTTAAGGAAGAAACATTTACACTTACGGTTCATAACAGTGGGCCCAGCCCGATTATATTGCATATATTAGAGCTTAGAGCTATGCACAGTTTTTGTAAAAAAATATATAGCCCAAGGGGTTTGCTTCCAAGCGGTGGAGCAAGGCTCTTAAGCACATTTGACATTCCTAAGCTTGGGAGGGTTGAGGACACAAGTTCCTCTCGTCTTCCTGAGGTTAGCGTCTCTAGGTATGCAAGGGGAGCCGCGCTGCAGGGCTCAGAAGTAGATCCCATGGGCTGTCTACTTTTGACAAAGACTGTACATTGAGGACGTTGCGGTACGTTGCCATATGGATAAATGATTTCAGGGGATACGCGCGAGAGTGGAACAAGCGAGGCAAGGAAAAGCGAAAAAAAGTGTTAAAACCACAACTGAATAAGCCCATCAAACAGCCACTAACCCCAAAGGTCACGGCTCTTCCTGAGTTATAATAGAAACAAAAACATTTACTTGTTTGAGAGAGCTGCTTAACAAAGGAGGGAAATTCAATTAAATGCAAAGAATGAAAGAGGACAATTTTGCTTTTCTCGAAGTGGCAAACTTGAAGACAACCGAAAATAGTTGTGGAAGATTATTAGAAGAAATAGCAAGAGTACATGACCTCCTCCCCCTCACATATTCTGTTAAAACAAATACATTCATGACAAAGTGGACAAAACCAGCTGATTTAGCAACTTCTTTAGGACTATATTGGATTTACCCGCCAATAATCCCGTCGGACAGAACTCAGTTATAATTTGCCGGCTATGCCAGACACGTGCATCTTACGATGGAGCACTGACACTACACCCCGAGTTGGTCATACGTTGCCGCCGCCCCATATCGCATTTTTAAACCTTGCGCGGAAACACTGTGCACCTGTTCTTGCAAATTTTTTTGTCATATTCCTTCTTTCGCCAAAAATGGAAGAGCTACCTTCAAACTTGGAGACCATCTATCGTTGCAACGGTTCATAATATTACTTGTTCCCTTTGTCTGATTTCCTTCTACAAGCTCATTTGGTAACAAGTGTACGCTGCAAGACACAAGAACGGGTAATACATTCTAGCATTCATTATCGCTTATTGGAAAATAATTGCTTCAGTCATTGCCAGCATGGGAAGGCCAATGGCTCCTGCGTGGCGTGAACGAAATTTCCTATGACGTGTTTTCTATAACTGATTCCGGCAAATCGATCGACTCTGTCGTGTAGGACTTCCGAAAGGCTTCTGACCCGGCTTTCTCTTTTACTTTATATACTCTTCGACCTTGGCTCCCCAACTTGTGCTTTGTGACAACATGAAAATTATGTGACAAACCGCCAACAAAAAATAGCAGTAGAGGCATCTGAATCAGAATTACTTTTGGTGTCGTAAGGAGTCACACACGGGAACGTATTCAAACCGCTTTTATTTTTCTTACCAAATAATGACAGAGGCTTACATTCCATATCACAGGTTAGATTGTATGCCGACGATTGTGAGATTTATATAGATATTAACAACCAGACATCGCAAGAAGATTAAAACCGGATACTTTGATGGCGCCAAGAACAGCCTATGGCATATAATGTTGCCTTCTACTATCACAAACGGTTTTGTAGGAAACGCGCATACATAGGAGACGGCTACCTGGCTGTGATTCTTTTGAACGAAACATGAAATAGCCCTGTAGGCTATGTAAGAATAAAAGCTGGCAGTGTACTGAATTTTGTTAGAGGGAAATGCAGTCGAAGCATCGCAACAAGTCATTGTGGTGTTACATTTTTCTTAAACGTGCGCCCTGTTCTCGATAAAGAAGTTATGATTTAATACACTGAGTACGCAATCCTCACTTATAAGTTAGAAGTAATCGAAAACAGTCCATCAAAATTCCTACAATACTTCTGTAAGGTTAAGAGCAGTGTTGACGCGATAAATATATGTCCTGGTGGGAAACACTTGCTGTTCGCTGTGCCATAGCTACGTTTTCATTTTTAAATACGATACATGAGGATCAACTTGCAAGTAACCGCTATGTTTTTCAAAAGAGCCTAATTTAATGTCAGAATGGCATGACCATAATAAAAAGATTCTCGAAAATGTACGTCGAGCAATATATTCCGGTCAAATTTCTTTCCCCATGGCATTAACGATATGAACCAACTGCCTTATACCTTAGAGTTGAACATTACAAGGAATTCCTAAGTCGACTAAGACGGCATCTTTGTGAGAGCTCCTACTAAGAGTCTATTGATTTTTTTTGCTCGTAACAATCATTTTGGTACTCTGTTTGAAGCAATTTTTTTTTACTGCTTTAGAGTTGGTGAAAGCTTGAGCTCCATGTGTTTAGATTCTTTTCTTTTTGCGCTTCGGGCACATTGATCAGCTAATCATTGTGTGATTTTTTTAATCTCTAAAACATCCCCTACTACAAGGTCCTAAGGGGATCTGTAACCATAGCAAATTTGAAAATTGGAAAACTCTAAGACACTGGCGTAGAAATATTGATGTAATGAACCATTATTCTGATATGTAGCAAAATCTTTCTTTTAAAGTGTTTCCAGCTATCGCATCGAAGAGTTAAAATTGCGGTAGACAATCAATGTGGAACACCTTTGACGACAGCAAAAACGAGAATAGAAAAAACACAACAAAAACACAGGACTGCCGCCGGGTAATCTACAGATATATTGATTGTTACAGTGAAATCTTACATTATATGAAAAAATTGCGTTCATAAACGGTTTCCCTGTCAAAACTGCTTATCTCCAAAATTGCTGCCTATGATTATAAGCAGATCTGACGTGCACTTAAGCTGAATACACAAGAGCCGGTTTCAGAGTCATATCATCGTTTCTACGAACATGAAGAGGGAAATCCGCATTTGTATTAAATGTCCCAGAATAGTTTTTAGGAACTGCACGTCGCGGCCATACATGCTCCGCTCCGCTGAAACGAAACGCGAATGGCCCACAAAGCAAGACAAATAATGCTGCGGAGGGAGTAATAGACGTGCTTGAAGCTGACTTTCGTTAATGGCATGGTAACCGGAAATGTTGCAGTTTCTTACTTACTCTCAGAAAAAAAAAATGTCATTGCGGCAGTATGTATGCGGTGCTGTACTGTAATATAGGAATGAGTAAACTAAAAAAGCTTAGAAGTTGATTGGAGGCAGCAATTATGGCGACAGCGTGTCGACTTTACTCTCATTTCTTTATTTGGCTTTCACGGTTACTTTTAAAACTGTGGCACAACTAACTCTTAAAAGGCACTGCCCAAACGTGGTCTGTAATGCTCTGAATTTGCAGGTTCGTAATCTAAGATCGTGTTACAAATACGCGTCGAGAAATTGCAACAGAGCATACCGTTGCTATTAGCATAGCCTTGGGAGAAAATAACTTGAGGCATTGTTTCCACGGTCGTTTCAATTGCATGGGCGTGGTTCTGATCCCTCCAAGTTTTCAATGCACACAACGGTCTCTTGTGGACTGAAAATCTCGCAGGTGTACTTCTTTCATTGACTCAGTATTTAATGATGTGAGCCTGCGTTATACCGAAGTCAGGTTGGGCCGGCTAAGACATTGTGCCAGGTACTGCGTGACATCTAGTGGCATTTCATTGATCGTTCATAGATTACTGCCCCATCAGCGGTGCCGACCTGGCCAGCGGAACAAATATACCCGGAGGTGAGCATAAAATAGAAATTCAATAAATCGAAGATAAAAGAAAATAAGTTGCAGTTATTTTCTCGAGAGTGAGCCTCGCATGTCTCCTGCGAGCTGGATTTTTGAAATTATTACTTGAGTGTGCGCTAACGTTGCGCTGAAAGGCAGATTTTGAAAAAAAGAAAACTGAGAACTGACCAAACTAGGCTACGGCTTAGTAAAACATTCGGCAAGAGCAGCCATTGGTCGCAGCCGAAAAATTGCAAAATTTTGTAAGTAAGCTTAAGCGCAACCTTTTCCAACAAAAAACCCTCGTTCACAGACTCGCTTCAACTTCCTGCTCTGCCCACAAAAAGCGTCAGCGCCAGGAAAGAAGCCCAGACTCATCCAGTCTCTTCTTTTCAAAAAAGTGAAACGAGATGCCCAATAATTCGAGCCCACAATCTTCGAATTTGGAGGTCGTGGAATCGGATTCCATCTGCGGCATGTGGTTGTTCATCCTCCTACTCTACAATTAGTTATGCTGAATTTATAAAACAATTACCCTAATTATTTTCTTTGATTTTCAACACAAATAAAACGAAAATGAATAGAAACATTGCCTTAAGCTTTCCTTGATTAAATTGACTTTTAGAAGACGATGGAGTGGTTTTACCGTCACTGACTGGAATAATCTCACCAGTGATGTTGTCATGCAGAAATCATTGTATTCATTCGAAGAATATCCCAACTGATTCATGATATCGATCTTTCAATGTTTTTTTTTTGCTCTGTTTCTGCACATGTTTTTTGTTTAGAATGTGTCTGTATTTTGGTATTTTCCTATCTGTTTCCCACAAGCTACGACCTTACACAAAAAGTCGCCGAATAAATAAATAAATAGAAACACTGTCTTGTGGCCTGTTCAGTTTTTCGTAGTTTGGAATGTTATCGCGCAGGCACTGTTACTTTTTTCGTGATGGTGATGGAATTGGATGCTGTTGGACCTCCTGTGGAACCAGGTGGGTCAGCGCTGCCGGCCAGAGGAAACGTCTCGGCCACCCTAGCGATGCAAGCAGCCAGGCCACCATGCGCACTCGTCAGCTAGCAATGAATCCTCTGCTGAAGACGCTTCGTCAGAGTCCTAAGCTAGAAATTCCAACTAAAACTGCGCAGAGGTAAGGATTCGTCGTCGTCGAGTACATCCAAGGTGACCGCAGAGCGAGGATCACCGGCACCTACTGTCCTGTTTGCGGCAGTGACTCCTACCGCTAACCTCAAGCACATCAACAGGCAAGCCACGTCTTTGCCTCTAGACGCCAGCGTCCCGGGAGCGATTAAAGACGCGAGGGTGAATCCCTCTAGGAATGTCGTCGCCATTGATGTCACGGACCGGAACGCGCTTGAAAGTTTGGGCAGCATCAAAACGCTCGGCGGCTACACCGTTCGTTCCTATCTGCTTTAGGGCAGTGGCACTGCGGCTGCGCCATTTACGACGTTGACGTGGCCATCTGCGACTGCGACCTGTCCATTTCGATCCGGCCAGCTACCAACAGCTTAGCAATACTGCTAACTAAGCGCCTTGGGAGGACAAAGTACATCAAGTTGAATCTATCAGTGTACTGCCTTCTAACGTACTCTAAGGTTGGGCACTTCCGACACGCGGTTCAACATTTCGTCCCAAAGCCTCTCCTGTGTCGGAAATGAAGATCGGGCACGTGAGTAGTGTGTGTAATATCTCCTCTTTGTGCCCGCGGTTTTCTGAGGCACACAGCGGCGATGTCTGCCGGGAAACAGTCCTAAAATGCCCCAACTGCCATGGCCCTCATCACGCTGCCTCAAAAGACTGTCCTGGCTTGAAAAGAACGGTTGATACGTGAACAAACTGGACAAAAATCAACTCAAGAGAAGCAGCTGCGAAGGTGCGACGATGTCGCCACTTTCCTCGAAAGTATTCTTAGAGCACCTTGGAAATTAAGAAGGATGGTTAAGATATTACCGCAATTTGTCCTTTCCCTCCACACGCAGCTCTCAAGGATGGGAGCCACATGACTGGCTTAGCAGGAGCGGTTGTCACTGATGTGCCACAGCAGAGCTACGCACATCTACCGTGACCAAGCAGGTACTGCGCACCGAATGTACCGAGCCTAATGCTAATCAACCACAAGACAAAACTTCGGTCAGTGGCCGAAACCTGCCGATCACATGGCCATCGCTACCGACCCACAGCACATCCTCAATGACGGAGCAGGCATCGCGCACGCAGTGAACTAAGCCTACTCCTGGTCGGGCACGAGAACAGGAACCGGTCCAGATTTGAAGAGGAGATAGTGACTGCAATTCTGGTGACCGTTATGTACACCATGCATATGCTGCTTACCTGCCTGCACACTCCATCTGCATGATATGTACTGCAGGAGCTGGATGTTTTCCATCCGGTCCTTGAAGTTCTTGATTAGCGGGAACAATAGCTTCTAAAGCCTAATCGTTCCGAGAAGTTTGAACGTCTCCCTTTATCATCTACATTATCATCCGCGACGGTAAGCAGCCCAGCTCCAGAGCGGAACATGGGCGCTGTGTGCCCGCCCTGTGCTTGGCGATGAATGGCGGGCAGTGTGTTGTACTGAGGTCGCAGCTCTCGGCAGCTCTCAGTGTGCGCAAGTCACTGCTTCAGCGGCCTATGGCTTTCAGCGTGGGTGTGTGTGGTTCCTGGGCTTGATTCCGGACCACGTTTTTATATCTTTTCCTTGTACCCCATCACCCCTCTCCCTCAGTGCAGGGTAGGCAACCGGTACAACCTTCTGGTTATTTTCCTCTATCGTTTTTGTCTCTCTCTTTCATTAGTTGTTGGCTTCCTTCATGTACACAAAGGTGGTGGGAGACTTCAAAATTGGTTTCCGAAAATTGACTGCAGAGTGATTTTAATAAAATCAATGCATGAATTTTGCTACCAATCTTCTAAATAGATGCAGCCTGCATTAGAGCTCTAAAATTCACTACATTTTGTTTGGCGTTCTTTATATTTTATTTTATTTATTTCTACTGATGCATTTTTAAAAAGAAATCTAATGTATTCAGAGGCCTGAAATTTTTTGCATGGGTAGAGACGTTTGTTCTGTACAACCGGGACTAAAATAACGAGCTCTGAACAAAAATAGATCATTTATGTTTTCTCCTCACGATGCATAATTGCAACCCATGAATGTTGTTTTTTTGGCCAGGAATATCGGTTATTGATTTTACTCGCAGTCATGTAAAAGGCACTGCATGAAGTTGTCGGAAAAGTTTGTTTGATTACTCCTTACAGTTATCGAGAAAAATGTATAGAAATTTTCAAATATGCTATGTTTAGAAAAATGCAAACTAAAATCTCTTAAAACTACTACTTTTCTGCTCCACGTGACGACAAAAAATAGGAAAAAAAGCAGTTTTGAAGTCTTGAATATCTAAGTTTAATACATTTTCTAAATGCTACAACACTGTCATGATAGAAGGTCAAAATAAAAACAACGAATGTTTTGACAACAGAAATTCGCAACCCTTCAGAAGGTCGTCAAAGAAAAATGAATTGCCTTTGACAAAACTAAGTCACTTCCCACATTAAATCACAGAGCATTGAAGGCGTGTAGTTTTGAAATTGTTAACCAGTTACACGCACTCGGGTCATCTAGCCAGAAGAGTGACAAAATAAAGGTACATCTTCAGACTACGTGGTCGAATTCAGAGCGGTCAC